>NC_046661.1:82334080-82367007 GCF_010883055.1 Belonocnema kinseyi | reverse complement strand
CCCCTCGGTCTGACTGTACGTAATTTATAGTTTCCAGAAATAATAATAAAATTTGGGACTTGAGACTAATGAACATTTTTTATATTTAAAATAAGTTTTACAGGGTAAAAACTTCATTTTCAAAATTTTCAGATTTTTCTTTGAACAATTTTGCATTTTTCCTGACCATTAACAATCAAATACCAGCAATTTAATCATGTGATATTTTTAAGATAGGATCTTTTATAAATGGATAAATTTTTCAAAAATAATTAAATGTCAACCAACAAAGCTGAAGTTTCATGTCAAAAAATTAATTTTACAACCACAAAAAATTGAATTTTCAACGATAAAAAAAGTAATTTTCAACAAAATAGTTGAATTTTCACCCAAGAGATAAACATCTATGAAAAAAAAGTCTCAACAAATTAGTTTATTTTTTACCCACGCAGTTAAATTTGCAAGTAAAAAGAATCAGTTTTCAAGAATATAGTAAAACAATCAACCGAAGAGATAAATTTTATATTAAATATAAATTTTCGAAAAAAAATGATCCTCGAAATATTGGTTTAAACAAAATAGTTAAATTGTTACGCAAAGTAGATTAATTTTTAACCAAACAGTTACATTTCCATACAAGAAAGACGAAATGTCTAATAAAACAGATAAAGTTTGAAATTTAAAATACAAATTAAAAAATATATATATATTTGAATTTCCATAGAAAAAAAAATTAGTTTGACTTTTGAACATTAAAATATAATTTTCAAAAAAGAAGTAAATTTGTTACGAAAATTCTCAACCCGAAAAAACAAATTTCCAACAAAACAGTTAAATTTTCAACCAAAAGGGATAACTTTAACAAAATTGATGAATCTTCAAAAAAAATTATATTTTTATTCAAGAGGGATGAAATTTTCACTTAAACAGATAAACTTTCAAATCCAAATGACAAGTTAGAAAAAACAGTTGAATTTTCATCCGAACCAAGATATGAATTTTAAACAATTAAGTTTCCTATAGAATAGTTGAATAATTAAAAAAACATTTGAGTTTTCGACTAAAAAGATGACGTTTTAAAATTTTTTTTGAATTTTCAACAAAAAAGTTTTATTTTTATCCCGGAAAGATGAAATTTCTACTAAAACAGACGAATTTTTAAACCTAAAAGACAAATTTTCAACAACAAAAAATTTGAGTTTTTAGCTAAAAAAGATTACAGTTGATTTTTCAACACCAAAATATGAATTTTGAACAATTAAGTATTCTATGAAATAGTTTTATTTTCAACAATTACTTCAGTTTAGACGGATTACGACGAATTACGACAGATTATAATGGATAACTCGGATTACTACAAATTATTACTGATCATAAATTATTACTTCGGATTATCATTGATTACTATGGATTACTACAAATTATGACGGATTACGACTGATTTAGAAGGATTGCCACGGATTACTACTAATTACAAAGGATTATAACGGATTACTACGAATTAGTTCTGATTACGAAGGATTACCTCGGATTACCACTGATTACTATGTTTTACGCGTATTACTATGGATTATTACGAATTATATGGATTACCACTTATGACTTGGATTACGACAGATTACTACGCACTACCCGGATTACCACGAATTACTACGGACTAGTCGGGTTACGACGGATTACCAGGAGTTATCATGAATCATTATAGATTAAATCGGATTACGAAGGATTACCCTCGTTATTGTGAATTATCATGGATTACGATGGATTAGTATGCATCAGTATGGATTTCTATGAATCAATATGGATTGGTTTCATTATACGGATTGCTCGGATTCATAAATATTATACGGATTACCAATAATTATCGGATTAAGCGGATTATATCGAATTACTCCAGATTACTTTTTATATAAAGAATTATATTTTTACATTTTTAGTTACAAAATAAAAAAGAAAAAAACCCAAAAAAGAAACGAGTTTTTTACATGATGGTTACATTTTTAACCGAAGAGATTAATTTTTAACTAAAATGAAGCATCTCCAACCAAAAATTAATTTTCAAGAAAAAAAAAAATTATCATCCAAAGCGAATAAATTTTTAACTAAAATATATCAATATTAAATAATTAATTCAACAATTATAAGTTCAGTAAAAAAAATTCATTTGCAATAATAAAAAACTATTTTTTAACAAAATAATATAATTTTCAACCAGTTAAATGAATTTTCAATCGATAAGATTAATTTTCTATCAAAAAAGACAATTTTTAAAATAATACATGAATTTTCAAACCAAAAAGTTGAATCTATTATTTTATATACAAAAAATTCCAACAAAATACCTTAATTTTTAACGAAGGAAGAGATATGTTTAATTACAAAATTTAATTTTTAACCGAAAAAACGAATTTTCAACCAAATAGTTCAATTTTCCATCAGACTATTTTTGACTTCGATCAGAAAAATTAATTTTAACAAAGCAGTTCAGTTGTATTTTTTACAAAAATAAATTTTCAATTAAACTATAGTTTAATTTTTAAACAAATAATCAATATGCTACTAAAATAATTGAATTTTCAAACGAAAAAAATAATTTTCAATAAAACAGTTGAATTTTTAACAACAACAATTATTTCTCGACAAAACTGATGAATTCCCTACAAAACAAATTAATTTTTCACGAAACAATTGAATTTTCAACCAAAACCATGATTCAGAACAATTTTGAAACAAGAATGGAATGAAGATATAAATCTTCAGTTAATAAAATTAATTCTTGAAGAAAAAAAGCAACAACAAATTTTTAAGAAAATAATTGAAAACGATTTGGATTACCAATTTTATAAATTAATACGGTTTACTGGATTACTCTGGGTTACTAGTTAATTACTTGGATCACCTAAATTACTTCAAATTATCTGTATTACAAGTGGATTACATAGGATTATAAGTGAATTACTTGGATCACCTGAATTACTCTGAATGGTCTGGATTACAAGTGGATTACTCTATATTATTCCGTTTTACAAGTTTATAACTCCAGATTAGAACTGGATTACTTCAGATTATAACTGGATTACTCCAGATTATATTTGGATTGCAAATGTATTACGACTTTGAATTGCAGATGGATTATCCCGGAATACTGGATCGCACCGAAATATTTCCATAATTCTGTATTACAAATAGATTATCTGGATTACTACGGATTACAAGATTATTTCTCCGGCTTGGTACTGGATTACTCAAGATTAGAATAGGATTACTCGGGATTACAAGCGTATTCCTTAGAATTATTTGAATTACTCCGAATTACAAGTAGCTTTGTCTGGATTACCTTGGACTACAAGTGAATTATCTGGGCTAGCGGATTACAAGATTATTACTTCCGTTCATTACTGTACTAATCAACATTATAACTGGATTACTCGGGATTACAAGTATATTACTCCGAATTATTTGAATTACTTCGAGTTGTAAGTAGATTATGCTGGATTAACTCGGACTACAAATGGATTATGTGGATTAAAACTGGATTACCTTCGAATACAAGTAGATTATGCTATATAATTTTATTTCATTAAATCGTAACTCTAAATTACAAGTAGATTATTTGGACTACGACGGATAACAACATTATTACTCCGGCTTAGTACTGGATTACTAAAGATTAGAACTGAGATACTCGAGATTACAAACGAATTACTCCGACTTACTTAGATTACACCGGATTACAAGTATATTTGGCTGGATTAAATCGGGCTATAAGCCGATTAACTTGGATTATAAGTGGATTACTCGAAACTAGAAGCGCATTACGCTGCATTAAAAGTGGAACCATTCGAATTAGAAATGGATTACACCTTCGGGATGGAGTAAATGGATTGTTAAAAAGCAAAATCACACTGAAAAAAGGGGAAAGGGGGTCAAATATAGTGTGAAACCCAGTATAAAATTAAAAACACTTATTATAGAAAATGCGTAAATTGGTGGGAGTAGGGGGGGGGGGGCAATTGTCCAAAAAAGGGTGACACAGTACTTAAATGAGATTGATAAGAAAAAATATTTAAAAACTTAAAACGGAATTTGATGTTCCCATGGAAAATTTATTTTTTGATTTAGGATTGAAATATTTTATTGAAAATTTGATTTTCTTTTGTTCGCAAAGTAAATTTTTATATAAAAGTTTAACTATTATATTTTTGATTGAAAACTAATCGTTTTTGGTTGATAATTCAACTATTTGACTGAATAATTATCTACTTTGTTAAACATTAATCTTATTGGTTGAAGATTTGACTATTTTGAGAAAAGTCGTTTTTTTTTATTACAAGTCTATTTTTTTCACTGAACATTTAATGGCTCTATTATTGATTGAAAATTTAACTGCTTAGTTGAGAGTTGAACTACTTTCTTAAATATAATAAATTATATGTGTAATAATTCAATAATTTAAAAGAATTATAAAAAAAAATGCATCTGTTTTGTTAAAAAATCGTGTTTTTGGGCTAAACATTCTATTATTTCCGTAGAAAATGCTATTTTTTGTTGAAAATTGATATTTTCGGGCCTAAAGTTCATCTTTTTTTTTAAGATTTTGTTGAAAATTCATTGTTTATCTTGAGAATGGAAATATTTGGCTAAAAATTTAAGTATATTGTACAAAATTTAATCATTCTGTTAAAAATTCTACTATTGTATTGAAAATTAATTTTTCGGTAGAATAGTTCTTTGTTGGAAATTCATTTTTTGTTTAGAAAATTATTAATTTTTTTTTGGCTTGACGATTCAATTACTTGGTCAAAATTGTAACAACTGCTTTGTAAAAAATTCTTTGTTGAATATTCGTTTATCATATAGAAAATTCGTCTGTTTTGGCTTGAAGATTCAAGTGTTTGGTTAAAAACACGACTAATTTGTAAAAAATTTGATTATTTTGTTGGAAATTCAACAGTTTTTTTTTTGGAGGATTTTCTTTTTTGTTAAAAAGTTAAACCATTATTTAAAAATTCGTCTTTGAAGTTTGAAAATTTGTCCATTTTGCTTGAAAGTTCAACTATTTGGTTGAAAATTCATCTTTGTATGTCAAAAATGCAACTTTATGGTTCAAAGTTTAACTATATACATAGTATTTGAACGGCCCCAAAATCTATAGATCGATAGTATGGCTGTCGTCACGTGAAAGTGATGGGCGCCTCTTTCTGAAACAGCTGCTCCACTTCGGGAATCTAAACAGGTCAAAAAATTAAACGGCATTTCCCATATCTTACCAATTTGCATTTTCGCAATTAGAAAGAGTGAATAAGTCCGACGATAATTTTTTTCTAAAATATAGTAATTATTTTCCTATTCATAACCTTGTTTCCATATTTTTGAGGTTATGAAAAAGAATATTTCTAATCAGTCTATTGTTTGTTCGGAATAAGGAGAAAATTGCAACTCTAACAATAATGCCACCACCCTTTATTATTCTAATCTCCGGCAGTTTCCTCGCGCCTACATTCTCATTAAGCGTAATACTTACATTATCTGCATTATTCATGTGCACATTCTTCCAATCGGCCTAGCGGTACTTTTTTCCCAGACGATAATGGACTCTCTTTTCTTATCCGCCCTCTTATTTTCCTTCAGCTGGGGAAATCAAATTAGTCTTAATTATTATTTAATTTGCAGGTAGTGGTCATAATTAACCGACCTTTATCCCCCCCCCCACACACACAACAATGTTAGGTAAATTTCAAAATATTTTTAGCCATGTCCTATTAAATATAATTTAGTTTGTTACTATCAGAGACACCTGAGTTGGCAAACCTTTTTGTCATGTGAGAAAACATGCGTTAAATTTTTTTTTAAATTATAAGAATTTTTCTGGTGGACAAAATTTGTATAAGAAAGTACAACAGTTTTTGATTGAACTAGCATTCCCGTGTTATTTATTTAAATAAAACGTTCGTTCCGAAATACTGCGCCGACCCATGCTGCTGATCAATCTCTCTAGCAATCACCCCAAGTGAAGAGCCTCACAAAGTCAAATATTAAAGCTAAACAATTTTAAACTGAGTTATTTGAAATACAACGCCTGTAATCGTTCATATTTCAGCGATAAATTGAAAATTTGAACGTTACAATTTTAATTGTTCTCTATAAACAATCTTTTATATGATCCCAACTTAATGTAAAACTGGAAAAGATTTTTAAAAATATTTTAAAATTTTTGATTTTTGAAGATTTCGAAATGAGATTTTGAAGCTTTTTAATGATCTTTAGAGAGTTTAGAATGATAGAAAATTTCTTAAGTTTGCTCGGAAAAATTAAAATGAATTTTTATTTTTAAAAATTAATTTTAAGAAAATATTTTAGAATATTTAAAAAAATTGTTTTGATTTATAAATAACAATTGAACCATTATTTATTTTGAAAATAATCTTCTTCAAAAAATTCCAAAATAATTTTAAGCGTAAGAAGCTTTCAAAACATTGAAAACGCAATGTATATTTTTGAAGATGTCGAAAACAAAATTTAAAAAGATTTCAAAACAAATTTTAATGTATGAAATAATGTGTCTAGCTTAAAATTGCTTAAAATGATGTATTTTGAACATTTATAAATTTTTTGATTCATTCTTTAAAACGTTTAGTTTTCTGTATTTTTTTGGTAAAAATTTCTTCAATACGGCTCCAAAAAATAAATCATAATTTTGTATAAATTTCAATTTTAAATCTTCAAAATTTAACAAATAAAAAAAGCATTCAAAATTAAAGAGTATTCTAATATACACATTAAATATTCAAGTCTTCCACTGTAAATATTTAAAAATGAAGATTTTTAAATGTAATTCTTCAAAATTCAACTATTTTAAAAAAATTTCAAAATTGCATACCTTTAAAACATTCATTTTGTAAATTGAATAATTTTCAATTCAAAATTTTAAAATTCAAGAATTTTCAATATCTAACCCTTCGAAATTTGAATTTTAAAATAAAAATATTTTTTTTTAGTAAATATTTGCGTTCTTTCTTAAAAATTTATTTTTTAGTTGAAGAGTCATTTGAGTTCAAAATTAAACTATTTTTTTTGCTTTTTTATTTTGTTAGAAACTCAACTATTTTGTAGAAAAATGATATCTTCTTACGAGAATTCACATATTTTGATAAAAATTTGATTTTGTTGAAATTGTTTTCTCACTTGATTCAAAATTATTTCCTTGGTGAATTTAACTCCTTTCGATTTTCAATTAAAATCGGTTTGTTTGAGATATCAACTCGTGCATTTTCGGATAAGAATTAATCTTTTGTTTATATTTTACTGTTTTTTTATATTTTTAAATAAATTTTTCTTTAGTTGAGCTTCTTTGTTACACAATTCATTTTTTTTTTTAATTTCTCAATTCATTTAAAAATAAAACTATTGTGTTGTAAATATATTTATTTTGTTAAAAAGTAATATTTTTTGTTATAAAATTCATTGTAAAGTCAACCGTTTGGTCTCAGAATTTTTTTTTTCACGTAAGAAATTCGTGTATTTGATTGAAAATTCATCTTTTCATATTGAAAATTTAAATATTGTGTTAAAAATGTAACTATTTTCTAGAAAATTTAATCATTTTCTTAAAAATTCAACTATTTTATTGGATATTCATCTTTTTTGGTAAAAAAGTTCTTTGTTGAAAATTCATTTGCCTTTTAGAAAATTCCCCCTTTTGGCTCAAAGATTCAATTATTTTATCAAAAATGTAAATGTTTTTTGTAGAAAACTAAATTAGTTTGTTTGAAAATTTAACCATTTTGTGAACATTTTAATTATTTTGTTGATAATTTGATCATTTTTGAAAAACTCAACTATTTTATTGGAAAATGATATTTTTCGATTTAGAAAATTAATCTTTTTGGCCTAAAGATTAAATAATTTATTTAAGAATGTAACTATTTTGTAGAAAATTTAATTCTTTTGTTGAAAATTAAATTATTAAACAAAAATTGAACTATTTTGTTGAAAGTTCGTGCCTTTTACTTCAAAATCTGACTATTTAGTTGTAAATACAACTGTTTGACAGGTAATTAAGTTTTGTTTAAGTTAAAAAATTTAAGTTTTGTTTAAAAACTTCAATATTTTGTAGATAAGTTAATTATTCATTATGAAAATGTGACTATTTTGTTCAAAAGTCGTCTTTTTTGTCGAAAATTCCACTTTTGTGTTGAAAATTTGTCGTTTTGAAATAAAAATGTACCTTTTCGATGGACAATTTAATTTTGTTTAAAAAAACTTACTGTTTTTTGCTTAAAGATTCAATTATTTGGTCAAAAATGTAACTATTTTGCAGGAAAATTTGATTATTTTGTTAAAAATTCTTCTATTTTGTAAAAATATTCAACTGCTTTGTAAAAAAAAGTCATGCTTTTTTTTTAATTTCGACTTCTTTGTTGAAATATCGTCTTCTCAGATTGAAAATCCGACTTACAATACTAAGCGTTTATTAATTTTATTTAGAGAAAAAGAGGGGGGAGGGAGAGAGAAAGAGATTTCTGGATCCAGGCCCTGCTCGGTCGTGCATGTGGCAGTGCGGTCGTGTGGTCGTGCATTCGGTCCTTTTTCTTTATTCACTCCCGTCCCAAAAGAAGTTACACTCCAACATGTGATTTTTTTAGTAGTGGGTATATCAAAAGGAAGTCCTTAGAAAAATTGCGAATCGCTGCAGAAAAGGGATTTGAATAGAGAGAGAGAGAGAGAGAGAGAGAGAGAGAGAGAGAGAGAGAGAAGATATAGACAGTGTGTGACAGGGAGATTTCTCGATCCAGGCCCTGCTCGGCCATACGTGTGGTCGTGCGGTCGCGTGTCGTGCGGACAAGTGGTCATGCGGTCGTGTGGTCGTGCGTTCGGTCTATTATTTTCAATTCACTCCTATCTCAAAAAAATGTCACTTCGAATTACCAACCATAAAATTAAATAAACAAACTTTAAAAGTTTAATTTTTAATTAATTTGTTTTTTGAAATTAGAAAAAAAAAGATTTAATGAATGTATAATGTTTTAGTTATTATTTCCTGGAATAAAAAGAATTTTTCTTCATTTGCAACATCGGGAATTGATTCGCTGAAGAACAATCGTTGTTTCATAATACGAGATCGATCGACGTGGAAAAGAGCCTTTTAACATTGAACGTATCGGCTTGGAGAGATAATAAAGAATTGTTGGGATTTCATTGAAGACGTTTCGCGGAATCCGAGAGGCAAGTACGAGTTCTTTAATAACTCACACAGTGAATGAAGTTGAATATATATCTTCCACGTCACGTTTCTTGTCGGTAAATGAAAATAACGAGCATTCATTGTTAAAAAAAATTCCCGTAATTTTTTCCTGGAATTACACTCATTGGAATCATAATACTAAATAACGAGAATCATCCGCTTTATTTATTCACTATGTATTTTTTATTGTTCAAACACTTTATTCAAGTTGAAAAATATTATTATTGTTATATTATAATATTATTAAAAATTATAATATTTTAAAGATTTCATGGCTAAAAATTTTTGATCTCTAATCAAGAGGAATAGGGGAATTTTTCATGAAAATAGGGGAATAAATTCTTGTGATTAAAATGAATGTTACATATACCATACTGATACCAAACAAGATGAAATTTCCAACCAAATAGACGATTTTTTCGAGGAGAGTTAAGTGTTGAATTTCCAACAGAATAATTAAATTTTGAATAAAATAGTTGAATTTGAAACAAAATAGCTCTATTTTCAATTAAGAAGAGTAATTTTCTACTAAAAGATTAATTTTCGGCAAAATAATTAGATTTTCAATAAAATAAGTGATTTTTAAACTAAGAAGATTCATTTTCTATTAAAAGAAAAATTTCCAGCAAAACAAATGAAGTTTCAACAAAATAATTAAGTTTTCCAAAAAATATTTAAATTTCAAACAATAGCTGAATTTTCAACTAAGAAGTTTAATCATATACTCAAAGACAAATTTTCAAAAACAGTTGAATTTTTAACAGAATAAGTAAATTTTCAATAAAAGATTTGAATTTTAAACAAAATAGCTGAATTTTCAACTAAGAAGACTAATTCTCTACGAAAGGACAAATTTTCAGCAAATAAGTTCATTTTTAACTAAGGACTTTTCTAGTAAAAAACATTAATTTTCTGTCGAAAAAGACGAATTTTTAACAAAAGAGTCGAATTATTGAACTTAAATAATGACTTCAAGAAAATAGTTGACTTTTCAAAAAAATAATTGAATTTTTAATAAGATAGTTCAATTTTAAACATAATAGCTGAATTTTCAACTAAGAAGATTAATTTTTTACCAAAAAAGCAAACAAATATTTAACAAAATACATCATTTTTCAAACAAATTAACCCAAAGGATGAATTTTCAACCAATGAAGATGAAATTTCAAGAAAAATAATTTTCAAATGAAAAAGACAATTATTACATATAAATTGAATTTCAATCTCGAAAATTTTAATTTAAAAAAAAATTATTTTCATTCAAAAAAATGAAGTCTTTAAAATTCAACCAAAGATATTTCCAACAAAATAGTTGAATTTTCAAACAAAAAAGACGAATTTCTTAGAAGATAGTTAAAATTTCAACAACCAGTTTCATTTTTAATTTAGTCAAGCAAGATGAGTTTTTTTAATTTTAATTTTCAATCTAAAAAGACAAAAATGTTCAACAAAGAAACCAAACAGCTGAATTTTCAATCAAGAAGATTAATTTTTCACCAAAAGACGAATGGTTATCAAACAAGACTCATTTTTTACTAAACAAAAATAATTTTTAACAAATTAAATAATTTTCTAGATAAAAAAATTAATTTTCAACTAAATTGTTGAATTTTCATTAAAAAAAGTAGGTCGTGACTTCCAAAAGTTTAATTTTCCACCGATTAAGGTTTCGAATAAATACTTCCATTTTCAACCAACTTTAGTTGAAATTAGTTCAAACAATTCAATTTGCAAACTAAAAATGTAAAATTTCAAAAAAAAAGTTTAATTTTCAATCAAATGTTATAATTTAATTGTCTGTTCAATAGTAGAATTTTCTACAAAACAGTTGAATTTTCAACAAAAGTTCAATTTTCTACCAAATAGTTAAATTTTCGAATAAATACTTTAAATTTCAACCAGCTAACTGAATTTTCTAATAAAAACCCCAGTTTAAAAATATTTACAAAAAAATTCAGAATACTAAAACTTTCGTCACAGGATTCTACAAGAAATGCAATAAATTACAACTTTTTTTATTATTGAGATAAATTTGGTACTTTTCTAAATCAGTTTTAAGCCAGAAACACTAATTTATACAATAAAATTTGTTTTGAAATCTTTTTAAATATGCCCTTAAGATTTGTTTGAGAAAATCATTAAAAAATTTCCCAGGAATCTAATAATAATTTTATTATCTTCAAACTCAAATTTTTACTACCATATATTTTTTGAATATCTTGCAAAGGTATACTTAAGTCATTAAGGTTCTTTTTTGAAAAATTTGGAAATCTTATTAAATATTCTTTTATTTTTTTCTGTATTTTTCTGTGATAACTTGTAGATTTTTACAAAAGAATAGAAAAATATTAATAAAAAGTTATATAAATTTTTGAATTGTTGAAACTTATACTTTATTTTTCATTTTTTTACTTTTCTACAGGGAAATACAAAAAAAATAGCTAATTATATTTAACTATATCTTTGATAAATTTTGTACATTTCTTTGCAAATTATTAGAGGCCTTAAAAAAAATTACAGTTGCAGAAATGTACTTTCTTGCAAAATTTTAATAGTCGAATTTTCAACCTAAAAGATAAATTTTTAACCAAACAGTTACATTTTCAAGAAAAATGGATGAAAATTTTCACCAAAACAGATGAAATTTCAAATAAAAAAGACGAATTTTCTAGAAAAAAAACAGTTAAATTTTTAAACAAAAAAGATGAGTTTTCAACAAAATATTTGAAGTTCCATCAAAATAATTAAATTTCAACAAAATAGTTTAATTTTAACTAAGTAAATTAATTTTCAACTAAAATGAGGACCTAAACAAAAAAAAATGATTTGAATAATAAAGTTTAACTTTCAAACAAGTAGTTGAATTTCCATCCACAGAAAGATAAATTGCCAACCAAGAGGATTAATTTTCTATTGAAAAAGATAAAATTTCAACATAATACAAGAATTTTTAACCAAACAGTTGCATTTTTCAATAAAGAAGGTGAAACTTTTAACAAATGGACGAATCTTTTATCCAAAAAAACAAATATTTAACAAAGAAATTAATTTTTCAACAAAAACCAAGAAATACGTATTTTCAATTAAAATAATTTAATTTTTACTAAAAACATATCATTTGTCAATCAAGCAGTTGCGCGTTTAACCAAAAAAAGATGAAATTTCTATCAAAATAGTAAACCCAAAAAGACAAATTTCTAAAAATAGAAATTAATTTTAACCAAAAATATTTCGATTTTCTTATTGTGTTACATCAATTCAGTTGAAATTTATGCGAAAAGTCGATAAAAGGTGAAATGTCTTGAATACCAGAAAAAAGAGAAATTCTTTAAAACAAAGAGAAAAGAGGGGAATAGTGGAAAGTGTTTCTGATTTTATGTAAGCCAGGCGCACAGAAAATAAAAATATATAGCATAATAAGAATAAAAAAAAATGGGAAATGTATTTTTTTCGGGCCCTGGAACGGACCCTTGAAAAGGGTTGCCGCTAGATAGAGTGGGGGGCACTTATCCCGATGCAGTATTTTTGTTGCTCTCGTTTAACTGGCCAGGTGTGCACGTGGGGAGACCCGCTTCGCGCCCACGCTTCTTCGCTTCGAGAGGCTTTACGAGTCCCATGCACCCCCCCCCCTCATACCTCGCCCCCTCTCTCTCAACTGGACCCACATCAGGCCCACTCCTTCCACTCACCTTCCTACTCGCTTTGCATTTGGAATTCGTCCTACGCTCGTGTACCAACGACCGCGTGAAACGTCAAAAAGGCCGTTTCGTCTGCAATATAACCGGAGAATGTCTGGCAAGCATGCGTGCAAAATTACACCCGTAAAAAATTTCATTAGGGCATCAAAAGAGAAAACTATAAATCGCATTCAACTTAAGTAGCCTAAGAAATATAATTTCTTTTATTTATAGACCACTATAGTCACGAATACGAGCTCGTATTCGCAACTATAATTTTTTATATTTTTTAATTTTATTGCTCACATTGAGTAATCCAGTGTGGCCGGAGTAATAAAATTTTAATCCAGGATAATCCAATTGTAATCCAGATAATTCAAGCCATTCGGCTTAATCCAGTTGTAATCCGAAGTTACCTTTTTGTAATCTGCGGTAATCTAGTTCTAATATGGAGAAATTCAGTTCTAATATGGGGTAAATTATTTCTAATATATGGTTCTAATCCAGTTTAATCAACTTGTAATCCAGAAAATTTAGAATAATTCAGGTGATTTAAATAATCCACTTGTAATCAAGTGTAATCAACCTATTATCTAAGATTATCTACTTGTGATCCGAAGTAATTTAAGTAATCCAAGAAAGCCACTAAATAATCTAATTGTGATCTGAGGCAATTCAGTAATTTGGACTAATACACTTTTAATCCGGATGTAATTTGAAATAATTCAGGTTTTCCAAATAATCCACTTGTAATTCAGCGTAATCAGCCTATGATCTAGGGTAATCTACTTGTAATCCCAAGAAATTTAAGTAATCCAAAGAATTGACTGAAAACTTCAATTTTAATTCAAGGTTATTCAAATCACTTGGATTCATCCACTTGTAATCCGTGGCTAATTAAATTATAATGTGGAGTAATCCATTTTTAATATGGGGTAACTTATTTCTAATATCCAGTTCTAATCCAGCATAATCAAGCAATCCATTTTAATCCTCCTTTAATCCAAATAATTTTTTGTAATTCAGGTAATCCACTTGTAATCCGAAGTAATCCTCTTGTAATCCAAAGTAATCCACTCGTAATCCGTTATGATCCACTTGTAATCCGAAGTAATTCACTTGTCATCCGAAGCCATTCAGGTAATCTAAGTAATCCACTTGCAGTTCAGTGTATTTAACAAATAACTTAGACGTCCTTGGCCTCTAGGGTAATTCATTTGCAATCCAAAGTAATTTACGTAATCCAAGGAATGAACTTAATTATCCCATTGTAATCCAGGGTAGTTCAAGTCATTCAGACTAAGCCACTTGTAATCCTTAGTTATCCATTTGTAATCCACGGTGAATCAATTGTAATATGGAATAATTCACTTTTTATCCAGATAATTCTGAGTAATTTGCGTATTTCAAGTAATCCACTTTTAATCAAATGGAATTAATCTTTAATCGATGGAAATCGCCTTTCAATCCGTCCTACGTAATACAATGTTAATCCATGTAATCCAGTGTTAATCCAGAATTTTTTATTGTAATCCAGGCCATTCGTAGTAATTCAGGTAATGTAAGTAATCCACTTGTAATAAAGCGTAATCGACCTATAATCCAGTGTAATCCACTTGAAATCTGCAATAAATTGAGTAATCAAAATAATTTTCTTAATAATTTTATTTTAATCCTAAGCAATTCCATTCAATCGGAATAATCCACTGGTAATTCGATGTTATCCACTTGTAATCAATGGAAATATAGTATTTATATGGAGTAATCCCATTTTATACAAAGCAATCCACTTGTAATCCACATGATTCGGAGTAATTGAGGTAATATAAGTAATCCACTTGTATTCCAGCATAATCAGCCTATAATCTAGGATTTTAGGATTCAATAAATCCCCTAGTAATCCACTGTAATTTAAGTAAATGTAGTAATTAAATGAACTACCCAATTGTAATCCAAAGTAATTCAAGTAATTTTGGGTAATCCTCTTTCGACGAGTCGTAATCCAGGTATAATATGGAGTAATCCACTTTTTATCCAGATAATGCTGAGTAATTTACGTAATGTAAGTAATCCAGCGTAATTAACCTTTAACATATGGTACTCCACTTTCAATCGAAAGTAATTTACGTAATCCAAGTATTTATTAGAATAACCCAGTTTTAATACGACGCAAGTCAAGTTATTCTGAGTAATTTAATTGTAATCCGACGTATATAATACACATTTAATTCACGGTAATTCAAAGTAATCCACTGTTAATCCAGATAATTCAGGTAATGTAAGTAATCCACTTGTAATAAAGCGTACCCACATAATTTTCTTAATAGTTCTATTGTAATCCAGGGCAAACCAAATCAGTTAGAATAATCCACTAGTAATTCCATGTAATCCACTTGCAATCGAAGGAATTCTAGTTATAATATGGGGCAATCCCATTCTTATATAGAGTAAACCACTTGTAATCCACATAATTTGGATTCAAGAAATCCACTTGTAATACGCTGTAATTTAAGTAATAGTAGTAATTAACTGAATAACCCAATTCTAATCCAGAGTAATTCAAGTAATTCGGAGTATCCACTTTCGATCAATGGTAATTCAGTTATAATTACAGTAATCATTCTGAGTAATTTACGTAATCCAAGTAATCCAGAGTAATTAACTTTTAAGCTATGGTAATCCACTTTCAATCGAAGGCAAGTTACGTAATCCACGTAATTAATTGAATAGTACCATTTTAATCCGGCACAATTCAAGTTATTCTGAGTAATCTACTTGTAATCCGACGTACCTAATGTATTTGTAATCCACGGTAATCCACTTTTAATCCACTTAACCCACTTTTAATCCACTTGTAATCCAGATAATTCGGATTAATTCAGGCATTGTAATTAATCCACTTTCAATAGAGCGTAATTAATCGTTAATTTCGTGTAATCAACTTGTAATTATCAGTAATTTATGTAATCTAAATACTTCTCTGAATAATCTTATTGTAACCCAGGGCCATTCAAGTCACTCGGAATAATCCACTGGTAATTCGAGGTAATTCACTTGTAATCTATGACAATCTATTTATAATATGGAGTAATCCCATTATTATACAAAATAATCCACTTGTAATCCACATAATTCGGCGTAATTTATGTAATATAAGTAATCCAATTGTAATCCATCATAATCAACCTATAGTATAGGATTCAAGAAATCCACTTGTAATCCGTATAATTTGAGCAATAGTAGTAATTAACTGAATAATCCAATTGTAATCCAGGGTAGTTCAAGTAACTCAGAGCGTTCCCACTTTCGATCAGTGGTAATCCAGTTATAAATGGAATTGTCCATTTCTAATGCAGATTAATGCACATTAATCCACTAACTTGGGGTAATTTATATAATCTGAGTAATCCACATACAATATAGCGTAAGTGACTTATAATTCAGTGTATTTAACTTGTTATCAGATGTAATTTAAGTGCCCTCAGTAATTAACTTGTAATCCAGCGTAATACAGGTAATTCAGATTAATTTACATAAGCAATACAAATTGTTTTAACTATTCAAGTTTTAGTTGAAAATTCATTATTTACCTAAGATATCTATTTTCTCTCCCTAGGGAGTAAAAAGTAGAACTTTGGCCCCGCTTCATAGGCACGAAAATTCCAAAAACTGAAATGTCTGTTTATCTATAGCGAGAGATAATTAACCGTAATTTATCGCGCGCCGTAAAGGTATTTATATGCAGGAATCATGTTTTCTTGGGTTCGATTGTGTCTGTGAAAATGCATTTGGACCCGCATGCAAGTTTACGTGTTCCCGCGCCGAAGGCGTGGGTGTTTCCGGCGAGCGGGAGGTGGGTGGGGGACTCGCTTTCGGGTGGCATGGGTTGGGATCGAAGTAAGGGGGGTGGGGGTTTGGACCGGAAGCAGTTACTTGTTGCCGCCACGAAAATATCAGGAGTCGTTTCGCAATCGGGCGACTGTTTGGTTCTTTGCTGGGTTTAATATAGAACGTGGCGCATGCCTCGACGCGAAAACATCGGGTGAGACTGCAAAAAGAGAAACAGGGAGAGACGCCCACAGACAAAGATAGAACGAGAGATTTATCAACATTTCAAGTTTTCATGCAATTTTTCAAAATTAGCACGATTCTCGCTTCATTTAACCTTAAGGAGATTTCATAACCTCGAAAATATTGGAATTATCTGTATACTTATCTCTGTGTAAATATTTTAAAAATAAAATTGTGATGGAGAGATTTGTTCACTTTTTCTCTTGAGATAAATGTCGATTTAAAATGTTTTGGATGCTTTCGGACGTTTTCTGAGCCTCTGAATTTCTTGAGGTGAATCAGCTGCACAGGATCGTGCGACACTGATTCCATTTGAAATGAAACTAATCAATTATGAAATTATTAATGCGATTTGACTGATACTTTTTGATCTTTTGAGGAAGAATATTGGAATGTTTGAAGGTTGTCAGGAGAAATTGGGAAATCGATATGTTTATTTTGTTAGCTAGTTTAAAAAAAGTCTCTTTGACTTGAGAGCGAGACTGACTTTTGATAGCGGGTGAGACAAGGCCATCTTCATCGTAGAAAAGGGAGGACGGATGGAGGTTGGGGATCTACTTCCGGTCACGTGACACTGAGCGGCCAGGCGGTTATTTTTCTTTCTTCTTATTCTTAGCCCGTCGCATCCGCTACTTAATAACTCCTCTGTTCCACGAGCCGCGGTCGCCATGAACGAACCCAACTCTTCGCCAGCTTCTCTTCTCTCGCGAATCATTCTAACAATTGATAGAAATCTTTAACAGAGATTAATTAAAAAAATTTTATCATGAAAAGACAAAGTGTCCTCCTGGGTGATCCTGTATTCCAAATAATTATTTTTAATTTTTATTTATTCTTTGTTCCTTTTTACCATCAATAATTGTTCGAGAGTCACACAAAAATGTCTTTTTTGGTTCAAAATACGGTGCACTCGAAAAATCTTTACTGATGTGGACGTGACAAATTTGTAAAAAAACTCGAAAAAAGTTGATTAAATTTCCCAGTGAACACGAAAGTCTGATTTCTGATTGGGGTCTTGACTTTTTTTATAAAAAAAAAAAAACCAATATGACGAATAAATGGAAATTTTTTCTATTTGATGTTCCCGGTGATCGTGAATAATTGGAAAATGGTTTCAGTAGCTTACGTTTCGCAGAAGGCAATAACGAACGCCAATTAAAATTTTTTTGTAAATTGGAACAGATTATTTGTTGAAAATGTGCTTTTAATCATTATCAATAATTTTGCATTTTTTAAAGTTACATTCCAAGAAGTTTTGATTGAAACAATATGGTTATAGAGAAAATTTCTTCTGAGATAATTTTTGTTAATATTACAAAACTAATTTAATAAACAAATACATTATTCAGGCATTTTTCGACGGAAAATTGTTTTTTTTTCCATGTCAGTTCTTTTAATTTAAAACTTCATTATAATTTCAGTAACATTAAAAAATAGTGAAAATATTGTATAATAAATAATACAAATCTAATAAATAAATTCATTTGGGAAACGAGAAATTAACTATTACAGTTTTGTTGAAATTTTTCTTCTTTAAATAAAAATTCCAGTAATTTATTGAAAACTCATGCCTTTCATTTTAAATTCGTCCTTTTCTGCAAAAAATTAAGCTTCCTTTTTAAAAAAATAAACAATTTTGTTTAAAAGTATCCATGTTTGTCAGGAAGACAACTGTTTTGTGGAAAAGCACCTTTTTTATTGAGGATTTAACTATTTTGTTTAAAATTCATCAATTTAGTTGAAAATGTAACTTTTTTCTAAAAAGTTATTCTTTTTTTTCAACATTTTTTTTTTATTTGAACAATTACCGATTCCCGTTGAAGATTCATCATTTGAATTGAAAATAATAATCACTATAGTTGAGAATTTAACAAGTTTGTCGAAAAATTATTTTTCTTCTGTCAAAAATTATTATTTTTTTTTACTAAAAATTTCACTCTTTCATTTTTAGTTGACAAATGATATTTTTTGTTGCAAATTCAACTGCTTGGTTGAAAGTTAAATTGCTTGAGTGAAAATCCACTTTTCTGGTTTAAGATTATTGAGCTTAATTAAAAATGGCTAGTTTGAAAATTCGTTTTTTTGTTTAAAATTAAGTTTTTGAAACGAAATTTCATTTCTGATGCAAAAGTTCTTTTATAATTGAAAATTCAAGTATTTGGTTGAAAATTCATGCACTTTATTGAAGATTCATAATTTTCAATAGAAAATTACCTTCTTTGTTGGAAATTAAAAAGTTTTATTAAAAAGCATCATTGAAAAATAATTTCTTTTGTGTTTAAAAATTGAACTAGTTTGTTAAAAAAATTTTATTTTTTGGTCAAATTGATTGTTTTTTTATTAAAATTTTAACTATTCTATTTATAGTTGATAAATTTTTGGAGATAGAAATGCAACTACTTTGTTAAATAGTTTAAATAGTTAGAAATTGTTTATTTTTGTTGAAAATGGTTTGCTTGAAAACGTAATTTATTTTTTAAAATTCGTTTTTTCGTTTAAAAATTAATTTTCTTAAATAAAAATTTAACTATTTCATTTTTGGTGAAACTTTTCATTTTTAATTAAAAATTCATGTTTTTTGTTGAAAATTCAACAATTTTGTTAAAAATATCGTTTATTGTCGAAAGGTCAACTGTTTTCTTGTAAATCCTTTTTTCCGTTAAACATGCAACTATTTTGTTGAAAAGTCGTTGTTTGTTTCGTTGTTAATTTATTATTTTGTAGAAAATTTCTAACTTTTCGATTTTAAGTTAAAATTTTTTTCAGTTGAAAATTTATCCACTTGTTTAAAATCTGAACTACTGTTTTAAAAATTCAGTTTTTTGGTTAAAAATCTGTTATTTTAAATGAAAATCGTTTGTTTGAAAAAGTGGTTATTTTCTTAAAAATTAATTTTTTGGAATAAACTTTATCTATTTCATTTTTATTGAAATGCGTTTTCTTTTTTAGTTGAAAATTCCTGCAATTTGTTGAAAGTTCAATTCTTTTGTTAACAATTTACTGATTTAGTTGAAAATTTAACTATTTTGTTGAAAATTATTCTTTTTTACTAAAAATTTAACTATTCCACTTTGTGTTTAAAATTTATTTTTGTGTTAAAAACTCAACTAGTTGGTTAATGGCTAAAATAGCGTTTTAAAAATTCAGTTTTTCGGTTGAAAGAATATTATTTTAGTTAAAAATGGTTTGTTTGAAAGTGTATCTATTTTCTTGAAAATTAAGTGTTTGAAATAAATATGAACTATTTAATTTTTATTGAAACTTATCTTTTACAGTCGGAAATTCATGTGTTTTGTTAAATTTTAATTATTTTAATAAAAATTCGCTTTTTTAAATAATAAATTAATTTTTTTAATTGAAAATGTATCTATTCAATTTTTGGTGAAAGATTGTTTTTTTATTTTTGTAAATTGAACCGTTTAGTTCAAAATCCAACAATCCGAGAAAATCCAGAAAAATCCGGAATAACTATTCATAAGAAACTAGTTTTTCCTCATCGCGGAAGATTTTATTCTTGAATTTCCTCAATATATTGTTTAAAAAAAAATCTATCCGGTTGCACAACTGTCTTGTCGGCATTTGACAATGATCCTGCAAAGAATGGTCCATGGGTGATCGTAGGTTGTTGTGGGGTTGGGGGGGGGGGGGGGGGGGGGGGGGGGGGGGGGGGGAGATGACAAGGTGACGAGAGGAGAGGTAGGTCGATCAGAGAAAGAGATCCCTTCGAAGAAGTTCGGTTCCCCGAAGTAGGAAAGACGAGAGGGACCGACTCGTTCCGCAGATACAAGCAGTGACAATGCAACCGATGGACGGCCGACGGTCCCTGAAACGACAGGTTCGTATGAAATCGCAAGCAATTTCGAATTCTTTCACGGCGTCGCTTTTAACACCGGCTCCCGGCAGGCCACCTGACTTTTTGCCCCGACCTCCGATCATTAAAATTGCGATAAATTTTACCCCACGTCAATTAAAACAGAATATCCTTTCAAATCTCCCGCCACCGAGAGCCGCTGCGCGTGGCGGGACATTCAAAACGTTCCAATACTCGCGGCGCTCAAATAACCCGTTTCCAGAAACTCTCCTCCAGGAATAAAACATTTCTTCTGGTGAATTAAGGCCACGTCCATTAATTACGTAAGGATGATTTTCAAATTTTATACCCCCACTCTGCCTAAGTAAGAATTTTTAAAAATTAATGCACAATAAAAAATATATCAATTATTTTCACCGTCCATTAGTTAATATTTTTGAATCAAAAACAATTGAATTAAACCAAAAATTAAGATTTTTAAACTAATTAAGATACATTTCCAAGAAAAGATGGTTATGTTTTCAGTTTCGAAAATTATTTTTTCACAAAGAATATGAAATTTAAAAAATATATTTAAATTTTCAATCCACGAAAAATTGTTTTTTACTGAAATAATGAATATTCAAGAACAACTAAATGTTTACAAATAGTTAAATTTTAAACTAAAATAATTTTCTCCCAAAAAAGACAATTATTCAAAATAATTAAAGAATTTTTAACGAAACAAGATGAATTTTCTACCAAAAATAACGAATTGGCAACCAGAAAAATTAATTTTTAACCAGCAAGATTAAATTTATATGAAAAAATATAAAATCTTAACATAATAGTTAAATGTTCAACCAAAAATAGAATAATTAAATTGGCAGTAAGAAAAATCAATTTTCAACCAAACAACGTTTAACAAAAAAGTTCAATATTAATCTAAAGAAATGTATTTTTGATCAACAAGATTACATTTCTATCAAAAAATAAAAAATTTCAACAAAAAAATGTAATATTTAAATTTTTAGGTAAAAAGTTGTATTAAACTCAAAAAATACAAATTTTCAACTAAAAAAGATAAATGTCTAAAGAAAAATGGAATAGATACATTTTCAGTTTAAAAAAATTATTTTTCAATAAAAAAGGAACAAATTTTCAACAAAACCATAAACCAAAAAAAAAGAATTTTTAACTTCATAGTTAATTTTTTTGAATTCAAAAGATTAATTTTCTATTAAAGAAGACAAATTTTGCACAAAATTCATGAATTTTTAACTAAAAAAAAAACATTTTCAAACAACAATAGAATATAGATTTTTTATAGAAAATGAAGAATTTTTCTGAAAATTTCGTCACTTTTATTTCAAAACTTAACTATTTGGTTAAAAATTAAAAAATAGGTTTTTTTACAATTTAAAAACTTATAAACATTTTTGAAGATTCTGCGAATGAAAATATTGTTAACCACATAATAGTATTTTCAACCAAGAACTTGAATTTTCAACCAAAAAACTTCATTTTCCATTGAAAAGGGCAAATTTTTGACAAAATATATGAATTTTAAACCAAATAGTTGAACTTTCAACTAAAAGAATTAATTTACAATAAAAACTGAAATATTACAATTCGCAGGTAAAAAAATTTACAAACCCAAAAAAAAAATTTCAGCCAAACAGATTATTTTTTCAGACAAAAAAATCATTTTTTTTTACAAAATAAATGAATTTCCAACGAAATGTATTTAGTAAATAATTTAACCATTTTGTTAAAAAAAATTTTTTTTGAAAGTTAATTTTTTACTTGAAATTTTAAATATTTCATTTAAATGTAATTTTTTCGAAGTTGAAAATTCAACTATTTGTTTGAAAATTCATAAATTTTGTTAAAAATTTGTCTTTTTCTATATAAAATTATGTTTTTCTTGTTTGAAAATTCAACAATTGCATTGAAAATTAATCCTTTTTGTCTAAAAATTCGCGTGAGATTAATTCAGGTAGAATAATAAACCGTACTTTTATGGGCAGTTGATCAATATCTTCTTCGTATTTTCGAGCAAAAACTTTGGGCGGACAGATGTCGCGGTGAACGATTTGGCGCGAATTTCAAAAGTTGGTAATTCAATTTTGCGTTTTTTACCCACTTTATATTGAAAATTTATTTATAAATATATTCCTGGAGGGGTTTTAATAAAATAAAATGAAGTACTAACGCTATAATTGTGTGAAAATTATAAATTGCGAGTGTTCGCTACCAATGCAATGGTGAGTTGTGAAGTGCAGAAGCAGCAGCAGTTGCTCCAAATAGCGGTAGTTGCGATCGTATTTCCGGTGGGGCAAAGTCGATGCCGTGTAATCTCGCCGGGCAGAGAAAGATTCTATTCATCGTGCCAAGAAAAGCAGCAAACAATACATTTTCGCACGTTGATTAGCGCAAGCCTTCCTCAAAGGCTCGTTCTCTTTTCAAGAAATTCACGCGTAGAAATATTTTTAAAAGATATTTAATTTAAATAATATTTTGATATTGAAATTAAGTTAAATTAAATTGTAAATATTCCAGACTTCAGCTCTCTTTCCCCTCTTCGCTATTTTCTTTTTAAACTTTTTTTTAAAGGAATTCCCTTCTTTCCCCTGTTTTCAAGAAGCAAACCTATTTTATTAATTATAATTTATTAATATTATATTAGAAATTTTTTTTGTAAAGTGAATTATTAGAACCCAATAAAAAAATCCAAGTTGTTTTTAATCAAAATTATTTTTTTTTAATTGGAAAGGCTACTATTATATTTTCGATTCATAAACTCGGGTTAAAAATTGAACTATTTTGTTGAAAATTAATTATTTTTGGAAAATGGAACTATTCCATTATTGGTTGAAAATTGGTAGTTTTTCGTTGAAAATTTTGCTTTTGAACATTTTGAACAGTTTTCTTTGGGTATTCGCGATGTTTTGTTTGAAAATTCAACTTATTGATCGAAAATTAAACTGCTTTTTAAAAGTTTTCATTTTATTAATTGAAGATAAAACTATTTTGCTAAAAATGTATTGTTATTAGTTTAAAATTCGGCAATTTGGTTAAAAAATGTTAAAATACATTATTTGTTAAAAATTCAATTCAATGTTTAAAAATCTATCTCTGGTTAAAAATTCAACTAATTTGTTGAAAATTCGTCCCTTTTTTGGTTGAAATATTGTATTAGTTTCGTAGAAAATTCAACTGTTAAGTTGAAAATTCAACTGTTTCGTAGAAAACTCGTATTTTCAACTTTAAAATGCAACAATTTATTAGGAAATTGAACTATTTAGTTGACAATTAAACTATTTTAACAAAGATTTCAATATTTCGTTAAAAATTCGAATTGCCTTTTTTCCGATTGAAAATTAATTTTTTAAACTAAATACTAAACTAAAACTAAAAACATAATTTATTAACCAAAAGAGGAATGGTTAAATTTCAACTTAAAAAAAACTAATAAAAATTGAAAAAAAAAACCTTTATTAATTAAATTTCTACCTATCTGTTGAAATAGTTAAATTTTCAGCGAAGAAGTTGAATTGGAAACATAAAAATATGAAATTTCAAAAATAAATATAATAAGTGGTGTTTCAACAAAAAAAGGTTTTAATTGTGAATAAAGAACAATATAATTTAACTGAAGAAGCCGAATTTTCCGTGAAATAGTTGAATCCAAAATGTTAAACTTTCTACAAAACAGTTGAATTTTCAATTAAAAAATAATTAATCTTAAACGAAAAAAATTACTTCTTACCCAAATTCTTGAATTTTCTAAAAATTAATTACAAACTTTTGTATTTTTCGTTATTTTGGTTAAAAAAATCTTCTCGGTTCAAAATGAAACTATTTGGTAAAAATGTATGTATTTTCTGGAAAATTCGTCTTTTATGTAGTAAATAAATCTTTTTGGCTGAAAATTCTTCTTTTTGGCTGCATCAGGCTACAAATGTAAATTTTGGATGAAACTTTTTTTTATTGACCGAAAATTCTTTCTTTGTTAAAGATTTAAGTATTTTGTTGAAATTTTTTACTTTTTTATTTAATTAAACTGTTTCTGATTTAAAATGAAAATCTTCCCTTGGTTATACATAAACTAGTATGTATTGTTGAGGGTTATCTTTGTAGAAGACTAGAATTTTTTTAACTAATTTTTTGAAGTGGAAATTTCACTATTTAATTATTTGTTAAAAATGTTTTTTTAGTGTAGAAATTAAACTTTTTGGTTGAAAATGTGTGTGATTTGTTGAAAATTCGTATTTTTTGGTAGAAAATTTCTCCTTGGTTGAAATTTTAACGAATTCATTAAGAATTTATGTTTTTTGTTGAAAATGGGCCTTTTTTAGTAGGAAATTAATCTTTCAGGTTAAAAAATTTATCTTTTCGGTTAAAAATGTAATTGCTTTTCCAAAAATTAACTCTTTAGTAAACACATCGTCTTTTTGGCTTTGAAATTCTACAATTTGGATGAAATTTATTTTCTTTCTTGAATGAAAAATGTTTTCTTAATTGAAAATGCAACTCTTGTTGAAAATACGCCTTTTTTTAAATACATCTCGTTTTGTAGTAATAAAATGTCAACTATTACATTTATTGTTGAAAAAATTCATCTTTTTAAGTTGAAAATGTATCTATTTGGTTGAAAGTTAAACTGCTTTCTTAAAAATTCATTTATGTTGTTGTTAAAGATTCATAATTTTAGAGTAAAGTTAATCCATTTGGTTTAAGATTGAACTACTTTAATAAAAATGAGTTTTTTTAATTAGTTGTTCTGAGGGCACATTTAATTATTTTGTTCAAAATGCAACTGTTTTGTAGACAATTATTTTTTTTCAATCAAAGATTAATTATTCAATTTTTGGTTAATAATGTATCATTTTCAGCTTAAAAATTAAACTATAAGGTTGAAAATTCAAATAATTCAATGAAAGTTGAACTTCTTTTCTTACAAATTCATTTTTGTTGGTGTTAAAGATTAATCATTTTAGTGTAAAATTTATTCCTTTGATTTAAAATTGAATTATTTGGATCAAAATTAATCTTTTTGTTTAAGATTAGTTTTTTCAGTGAACATTTAATTACTTGTTTGAAAATTCAATTGTTATGTAGAAGTTTTTTTATTTTTTATTTATTGGTGAATAATGGATCGTTTTTAGTTACTATTTGGTAGAAAATTCAACTAATTAGTTAGAAATGTATGTGTTTTATTGATAATTCGTCTTTTTAGTATAAAATTAATCTTCTTTTTTTTTTAATTCAATATTTGGTTAAAATTTCAACTATATTACATTTTTTGTTCAGAGTTCGTCTTGTTAGGTTGAAACTTCATCCATTTGGTGTACAATTTTTTGTACACAATTTTGTAGGAAAATTTTGTAAAAAATTATTTTTAAAAACAGTAATTTAAAATTATTTTTGATTAAATCTATATATATTGTCGGTTTTGGGGATACCGGTGACCATAAATCCAAAGTATCTCTCCTGTTTTGTCTGGGCATCAGTTCTCGGAAACATTAAATCCCGAATCACTAAATCCAGATTCGACTGTAATTGGTTAAAAATCTTACTTGCTTTGTTGACAATTCGTCTTTTTAGTACAAAATTAATTTTAATTGTCTGCTTTAAAATTTAACTGTTTTGTAACAACATTTTTTTTTATTGTTGAGATTTCATCTTTCTTGGCATAAATATTGCACCTTTTTGGATGAAAATTCAACTCATTTTTTTGAAAATGTGTCTTTTTTATTTTAAAATTCACCGGTTTTATAGAATTTTTATCTTCTTTAGAGAAAAATTGAATTATTTTCTTTAAGGTTTTTTTTATTCGTCTGCTTTAGAAGAAACTTTATCTTTATTGAATAAAAATGTAACTTTTCAGATGAAAATTCAAATTCTGATTTTTTTTTTTTGAAAATTTAACTATTCTGTACAAAATTTACTTGTTATGGAAATTATTATTTGAAAATTCTGTTTTTTTTTTTAAATTTAACTATATTATAGAAAATTTAATTTTAGTTTAAAATTTATATTTTGGTGTTGAAAAATGAACTAAAATATTTTCTGAGTGAAAGTTCAGCTTCAAAAAATTTTTTTTAATTTTATTAAATATTCATTTGTTTTAGTTCAAATTTCATTTCCTTTGATAAAAATTCAACTATTTGGTAGAGAATTCAACTACATGTTTTGTTAAAAATTCATCCTTTTTGTTTGAAAAAATTTGTCTTTTTGGATTTAGAATTCAATTTTATTCGTCGAAACTTATTTTTTGATAAAAAATTTAGTTTGATTTTGAAAATTCAACTGGAATCTTTTTGGATGAAAATTCAACTATTAAACAAAAATTAATCAAAACCATCTGTTTTAAGAAAAATATATTATTTTCGGGATAAAAATGTTAAACTACATTCTTAAAATTTTACTTTGTTGCTTGAAGGCTTCTGTCTTTGATTGGAAAATATAACTGGTTAGTCGAAAAGCCTTTTTTTGTTTGAAATTAATTTTTTAACTGAAAATGTAACTTTTACATTTTATTAACATTGATCTTATTTAGTTGACAATTCTCCTTTTTGGTAAAAAAATCATTTTTTTGTATGAAATTTCATGTTTATTGGGTAAAAATGCATCAGTTTCGTAAAAAATTATTTTTTTGCTGGAAAGTCATATTTTTGTTGAAAATTTAATTTTTGTACAGAAAATTCGTCTTTTGGCTTGAAGGTTCAACAGTCTAGATAAATTTTCATTTTTTTCTTGAGTGAAAAATCTTTATTTGTTGAAAATTCGTCTTTTTAGTTTTAAAATTCTTTATTTTTTTGTGTATAAATTTGATCTTTTTCGATTGAAATATAAACTATGAAACTTTTTTTTGGGAATAGATTTTTTTAGGTTGAGAATTCAACTATTATCTTCAAAATTTAATTATTTTGTTAGAAATTTAAGGATTTTGTCAAAAACTTATATTTTATAGTAGAAAAGACATTTTTTGTTTAAAATAAATTAATAAATTAAAAAATTTTGAATTTGTATTTGAAACACAGTTTTATTCCGTTTATAAAATATTCTATGTTAAAGTAAAATTAAAAATTAGAGGAAAAACTGTTCCTAACTTATGCCCGGTCCCTTGAATTATTTTGTGAAATAATGATTTTTTTTAAATCCGAATGAGCCTTTTTTAAAAAAAAAGAGAGAGAAAGTCAGGAAACGTTTCAATGAAATATTTCGACGTCAGGACAGCCGTACTATGTCGATGGGTTTTTTATTAATGAAAATTTGGCCAAGAGCCATCGGATCACTGACAACGTCCATCAAGTGACTCAGGTCGTTTTATTTATAATGACATATATATTTGAGGTGCACCGGATGTCGAGGGTTGTTTTCGGCACGGGCGGAAGTGTCCCGTAAAATAGAATCGAGAGCAAGGAAGAGGTGGAATGAGTTCCCACGGCTGCCTTTTAGCCAATCTAAGTAGCCTAGAACGGTACTTCCTCTCTTATTTTTACTCCTTTTTCATCCAAAGTACTGTAAAATAACATTTTTGTGTCTGAATGAAAAAAAATCAGAAAAAAATTACCCAAAAATCAGTTTTATTTAAAGCGATGATTACTTCGGATTATAGTGGATTACTTTGGGTTACCCCTATGTATAGAATTACTCTGGAATACCTAAGATTACTTCGGGTTGCATTGGATTACTCTGGATTACATAAAATTATTGTGGATTACTTCTTCTAACCTGGACTGACGCTAATTTTTAGCGAGAAAGGATTACTTTTTTTAACGATATTTTTTATTTTTTAACAAAATAAATTAACTTTTAACCAAATAGTTTAATTTTCAAACAAAAAGTTCATCTTCTTCCGAAATAAACGAATTTTTAACAAAATACATGAATTTTCACCTAAAACAGATCAATTTAAAAAAATGGACTAGTTATATTTTTACATTAAAAAATTATTTTTTTACGAAAAAAAAATTATTTAAAAAAAAAAATTATTGTTTCGACCAGAGACATGAATCTTCAGCTAAGAAGATTAATTTTTTATAAAAGGCAAATTTTTAACAAAAATACTTCAATTTGTAACTAACATGAGGAACTGAGAAATTAATCTGTATCCCAAAAAATAAATTTTCAACCAAGATAATTTATTTTCTATAAAAAAGTCAAACTTTCAACAAAAGACTTGAATTTTCAACTAAAATGAGCAACCGAAAAAATGAATTTTTAACCAAATAGTTAAATTATTGATAAAAATATGAATTTTCAACCAAGAAGATTAATTTTCTACAAAAGTCAAATTTTTATCAAAATACTTCAATTTTCAAACAAGAAATTAAGTGTTCATTTAAAAAAATAATTTGATCAAAATAGTTCAATTTTAAACCAAAGGAATAAATTTTACATTAAAATTGTAAATCATTAACAAAAAATAAACTTTTAAAAAATCATTTCAACTTTCAATCAAATAGATAAATTTTCAATCTGAAATATGAATTTTCTTTACAAAAAATGTAATAGTTGAGATTTTAGCCAAAAAAATATTTTCATTTGAAAGAAAAAGTGTTGAATTAAAACAAATCAGATAAAGTTACTACAAAACGAGATGAATTTCAAAAAAATTGCGTATTTTTTTCAACAAGAGTTGCATTTTTAACAAGAAATATTTTTTCATTCAAAATGTTGAATTTTAAAGCCAAAATAAGGATTTTTTTAGAAAAGAGTTGAATTTCCAAATAAGTAATTACATTTGCAACCGAAAAGATACATTTTCAACCGAAAATAATATTTTTCTACAAAAAAAGTCGCACTTAAAAAAAAATACTAAAATTTTCAACCAAATAAATAATTGTATAATAAGTAAAAGAAGTAATCTTTAACCGAAAAAATAATTTTCTAACCAAATATTTGAATTTTTAATAAAATTAATTTATTTTCAACCCAGAAGATTAACTTTCTACAGAAGTCAAATTTTCAACCAAATATTTCAATTTCCAACCAAAAATATTAATTTTCTACAAAAAATTCGAAATTTTAACAAAATAAACATATTTTTCAACAAAAGAAAAAATTCTTGAAATAAAATGAGCAACCTTCTACCAACAAATAAGTTTTTAACCAAGTAGTTGAATTTTTATCCAAGAAGATTTGTCTACAAGAGTCAAATTTGCAACAAAAAATTTGAATTTTCATCTGAAGTGGGCAATTGAAAATCGAATGTTTAACCAAAGACTTAATTTTTAACCAAAAAGATGAATTTTCAATTAAAAAAATCAATTTTCTTCAAAAAAACTCAAATTTTTAACAAAATACTGGATTTTTTAAATAAAATAAGCAACCGTAAAATAAATTTTTAAACAAATAGGTGAATTTTTAACTAACGAACAAAATTAATTTTTCACCGCAAGAAGATTAATTTTCTAAAAAAAAGTCAAATTTTTAACAAAATACTTGAATTTGCAACTAAAATGAGCAACCAAAAAATGAATTTTTAACATAAAAGGTGAATTTTTATTTTTATTAAAAAGATGAATTTTTAACCAAGAAGATTTATTTTCTACAAAAAGGTTAAACTTTCAACAAAATACTTGAATTTTCAACCAAAGAAATCATTTTTTTCAATAAAATGAGCAACCTTCAAACGAAAAAAGGAATTTTTTACCAAATAGTTGGATTTTGAATAAAGAATATGAATTTTCAACCAAGAATATTCATTTTCTACAAAAAGGCAGAGCTTTCAAAAAATTACTTGAATTTTCAACCAAGAAAACCGTTTATTTTAATAAAATGAACAACCTTCACACGAAAAAATGAATTTTTTACCAAATAGTTGAATTTTAAACCAATAATATTGTTCATTTCAAAAAATCAATTTTCAACCATGAAGATGAATTTTCTAAAAAAAAAACAGTGAAATTTTCAACAAAATACTTAAATTTTCAGCTAAAACGAGCAAACAAAAAAATAAATTTTTATCCAAATATTAGAGTTTTAATTTTAACTAAAAAAGATGAATTTTCAACCAAAAATAATAATTTTCTACAAAAAATTCGAACTTTCAATAAAATACTACAATTTTCAATCAAATAAATATTTTTATAAATAAAATGAGCAGCATTCAACCTAAAAAAAGAATTTTTCAAACGAACAGTTACATTTTTAATCAAAAAGCTGAATTTGCATTCGAGAAGATTAATTTTCTACGAGAGCCAAATCAAAAAAATATTTGAATTTTTAACTAAAATGGGCAACCGCTAAAAATGAATGTTTAATCAACAAGATTAATTTTCAACCCAGATGATTAATTTTCTACAAAAAAGTCAATTTTTCAAATAATTACTTGAATTTTCAGCTACAGTGGGCAAACCAAAAATTAATTTTTTCCTAATAGTTGAATTTTTATTTCAATCAAAAAGATTAATTTTCAACCAAGACGATTTATTTCCTTTAAAAAGGTCGAACTTTTTAAAAAAGACTTTAATTTTCCACCAAAGAAATCATTTTTTTAATCAAATGAGTAGCCGTCAACAGCAAAAATGAATTTTCAACAAAGAATTTTAATTTTCTACGGAAAGTCGAATTTTCATCTAAACTGAGCAACTTTTAACGAAAAAATCGAATCTTTAACCAAATAGTTGCATTTTTAATTAAAAAGATGAACTTTCAACAAAAAAGATTAGTTTTTTACAAAAAGGTTAAATTTTCAAAAAAAAATACTTGAATTTGAAATTAAATGAGCTACCGATAACTGAATTTTAAACAAAATAGTTCATTTTTAACCTAAAAAATTAATTTTAAAACAAGAAGATTAATTTTCTACAAAAAGGTCCAAAAATAAGCTACCAGTTAATTACTTGGATTACCTAAATTACTTCGAGTTACATGGATTTTTGGATAATTACTTTTGATTACAGTTGAATTACTTGGATTACAATTGAATTACTTGGATCACTCAGTATTTGAATTACTCCGAATTATCTGTATGATAAGTGGATTACGTCGGAAAACTGGGAGTACTCAGCATTACTGAAATTAGTCGGTATTACATCGAATTACTTGACTGAGACTGGATTACTCCGAATTACTTGAACTGGGCCGAATTACTCCGAATTACTTGAATGGGCTCGTATTTCTCTGAGTTACTTGAATTATTCCAGATTACAAAAAGATTGGCCCGAATTATCCGAATTACAAGTGAATTATGCCGATGAGAAGTAGATTACTCCACGTTAGAACTGAATTACAAGCGGATTATCCCCCTTTACAAGTTGATTATTTCGGATTACAAGTGGATTACGTCGGAATACTGGGAGTACTCAGAATTACTTGACTTACTTCGAATTACAGTAGAACCTCAATTATCCGAGGAAACATTGGGAGGAGATACCTCGGATAAGCGAAAACTCGGATAATAGGGAAGAAGTACAAAATTATAAACATTGAACAATATAATTTAAATATTTAGAAAATAAAATTAAACAATTTAAGAATGTGGATTTATATTTATGGTGCAAAGCATTGTAACTAACGTGGCTCAATCCACTTTTAGCTGCAATATTTCCTCGGATAACGCGGAGCCTCGGATATTCGAATGCCGGATAATCGAGGTTCTACTGTACAAGTGTACATGTAACGTGTCGTAATCTATAGATTACGACGGGTTACAATTGGATTATTCTATTTAGAACTAGATTACTCTAGTTAGAACTGGATTACTCTAATTAGAACTGGATTACTCTAGCTAGAACTGTATTACTCCAGTCAGAACTTGACTACCGCTGATTAGAATTGGATAACTTAAGTTTAGAACCAGTCGTTCACCGCACGATCCTACATTCATTATTCTAGGAATTCTTAATTGAAATGCCTATTTATTCATTATTTATATTATTATTATTATTTGGGAACGGTCGCATTGGGCGCATTGAGGACCCTTTTTGTTTACCTCCGTCGATCATCAATGATAGGTCAGGTAGCGTACAGGTAAAAACGAAAATCTGTTCCATCAATCTGTCCAAAAATTGTCTCTTCAAGCCGTCCGGAATGAATTTGAATAAATTAAAATAAAATTTGTGAAAAGTTGTGTTCTTTAATATTTACACTCAAATATATGTAGTGCATAAAATCTAAGCACTAATACTACTACTACTACTACTACTAC
>NC_046661.1:82258328-82333980 GCF_010883055.1 Belonocnema kinseyi | reverse complement strand
AAAAAACTACTACTACTACTACTACTACTACTACTACTACTACTACTACTACTACTACTACTACTACTACTACTACTTCAGTTTAGAATTGGATTCTACTAGATTACAAGTGGATTACTCTCGATTAGAACTGGACTGATCCAGATTAGAAGTGGATTATACTGGATTACTTTGAATTACAAGTGGTTTACCCTGAATTACAAGTGGATTAATCTTTATTAGAACTGTGCTATTCTACTTCAGAACTGTTTATACACTAGTTAAAAAGTGAATTACTCGGCATTTCAAGGGGATTACTTCGCATTAAAAGTAGATTAAACTGGATTACAAGTGGGTTATTTCGCATTACAAGTGAACTAAATTGGATTAAAAGTGGATTACTTCAAATTACAAGTGGATTAAGTTGAATGACAAGTAGCTTAATTTGCAAACAAGTGGGTTAAGTTGGATTGTGAGTGGATTACTTCACAATTACATCAAGTGGATTATTTCGAATCAAAAGTGGATTAAAGTGGATTAGAAGTAGATTTAGGATTACAAGTGCATTAAGTTGAATTGCAAGTGGATTAATTCGAAATTACAAGTGGATTAAGTTATATTTCAAGCGGGTCACTTTGTATTACAAGTGGATTAATTTTAATTGCATGTGGATTACTTCACAATTACAAGTGAATTAAGTTATATTTCAAGTGGATTATTTCGCATTACAAGTTAATTATATTGTATTATAAATAAGATATTTCGAATTACAATTGGATTAAGTTAATTTAAAAGTGGATTATTTCTCAACAAAAGTGGGTTGTTTTGGATTGCGAGTGGATTACTTTGCATTAAGAAAGAGTTAAGTTGAATTGCAAGTAGCTTGAGTTGGATTAGAAGTGGATTACACTTGCATTAAGTTGGATTTCACGGGAGTTACTTCGCATCGCAATTACATTAAGTTGAATTACAAGTGGATTAATTTGAAATACAAGTGAGTTAAGTTGAATTGCGAGTGCATAACTTCGAATTACAAGTTGATTATAATCTGGATTACAAGGTTGTTATTTCACATTACAAGTGGATTAAAATTTATTAAAAGTGGATTAAGTTGAATTAAAAGTGGCTAAATTCGCAACACAAGTGGGATAAATTGGATTGCGAGTCGATCGCTTCGCATTAAAAGTGGATTGAATTGAATTTAATGTGGATTACTGCACAATTACGAGTGGATTAAGGTGAATTACAAGTGGCTTAATTCGCAACACAAGTGGTTTATTTTGGATTGTGAGTGGATTACTTCGCATTACAAGTGGATTGAGTTGAATTTAATTTTGATTACTGCATAATTACGAGTGGATTAATTTATATTTTAGGTGGGATACTTCGCATTACAAGTGGATTACATTGTGTTACAAGTGAGGTATTTCGAATTTCAAGTGAATTATGTAGAAGTAAAAGTGGGTTGAGTTGCATGAAAAGTGGATTAACCTGAATTACAAGTGGATTCAGTTGGATTTTACGGAGATTACTTCGCATTACAAGTGGATTATATTGTATTACAAGTGAGGTATTTCGAATTTCAAGTGAATTAAGTTGAATTAAAAGAGAATTAATTCGCAACACAAGTGGATTATTTTGGATTGCGAATGGATTACTTCGCATTAAAAGTAAATTAAGTTGAATTAAAAGTAGGTTGAGTTGGATGAGAAGTGGATTAGAGTGGATTACAGTGGGAATAGGTTGGATTTCACGGGCGTTACTTCACATTACAAGTGCATTAAGTTGAATTACAAGTAGGTTGAGTGGAATTAGAAGTAGATTTGAAGTAGATTATAGTTGGATTTAGTTGGATTTCACAGAGGGGTTAATTTGCATTGCAAGTCGATTATATTTTATGACAAGTGAGTTATTTCGAATAACAAGTGAGGTATTTCGAATTACAAGTGGATTAAGTCGAGTGAAAGGATTAATCTGCATTAAAAGTGAATTAAAATGAATTGCAAGTAGATTGAGTTGGATTAGAAGTGGATTACATGGGATTAAAGTTGCATTAAGTTGGATTTCACGGGGGTTACTTCGCATTACGATGGGTTAAGGTGGATTGCAAGTAGATTACTTCGAATTACAAGTGGATTATAAGCTGGATTACAAGCTTGTTATGTCATATTACAAGTGGACTAAAGTGGATTAAAAGTGGATTAGGTTGAATTACAAGTGGCTTAATTCGCAACACAAGTGCGATATGTTGGTTTTCGAGTCGATTACTTCGCATTACAAGTGGATTGAGTTGAATTTAATGTGGATTACTGCACAATTTCGAGTGGACTTCGCATTTCAAGTGGGTTAATTTTAATTGCATGTGGATTACTTCACAAATATAAGCGGATTAAGTTATATTTCAAGTGGATTACTTCGCATTAAAAGTGGATTATATTGTATTTGCATTACAAATGAATTAAGTTGAATTTCAAGTAGGTTGAGGTAGATTAGAAATGGATTAAAGGGGATTACACTTGCATTAAGTTGGATTTCCCGGGGGTTACTTCGCATTACAAGAACATTAGGTTGAATTGCAAGTGGATTAATTCGAAATAGGAGTAGGTTAAGTTGGATCAAAAGTGGATTACTTCAAATTACAAGTGGATTAAGTTGGATTGCATTCGGATTATTTCGCACTACAAAGGATTAAGTTAAATTACATATGTTCTAAATCGCAATGCAAGTGGATTAATTTGAATTTCAAGTGGATTATTTGGAATTAAATTCCTATTAAGCTGGATTGAAAGTGATTTAAGTTGCACTAAAAATGGATTAATTTGCATTATAAATGGATTAAGTTGTATCGAAAATGAATGATATTGGATTGAAAGTGGATTAGGTTGCATTATGAATGGATTAGGTTCGATTACAGGTGGATTACTTCATACAACAAAAGGATTAAGTTGGATTACAAGTGGATTTCTTCGCATTACAAGCGGATTTCTTTGTATTTCAAGTGGATTACTTCGAATAACGAGTAGATTAAAGTGGATTAAAGTGCATTTCAAATGTATTGCTTCAAATTACAAGTGAATTTCTTTAAATTACAAGTATATTTCTTTATATCACATGTGGATGAAGTTTAATTGTAAGTGGATTAATTAGAAATACAAGTGGATTGATTCGAAATGCAAGTGGATTAATTCGCAATACAAGTGGATTAAGTTGGATTGTTGTCGATTAATTCGTAATAAAAGTGGATTAAGTTGGATTGTTGTTGATTAATTCGTAATACAAGTGGATTAAGTTGGATTGTAAGTGGATTAATTCGCAATACAAGTGAATTAAGTTGGATTGTATGTGGATTACTTCACACAAAAAGGGGATTAAGTTGAATTGCAAGTGGATTACTGGTGTGGATAACAGAGCAGTCCAGCGCATTACCAGAGTTGTTACCCTACCGATTTCCACTAATTGAGACGGCCCTGTTTGTGTCTTTTCTTCTTCTTGGCGCACCGGAAGTCCTCCGGGTAGATGTGGAATTTGACCTCAGGGCGCATCCTTCCTTCACCTTGTATTTTAATTGACGACGAGCCATTCAATGTCAGACTTTACACCTGCACTTACGATTCTTTCATGAAAAGGATCCTGCCACTTATTTCCAACTTTACTTTCCAAAGCGGATACACCTGCTGTGCCAAAAAAATAATTTTCAATTTTATTATTTTAAGTGGGAGACAGTGATGATAGACAGTTTCTTTTAATTAGTTACTGTAACTAGATACTTTTTGGTAAAGAAGCTACTTACGTTAATAAGTAAAAAAAATCGGTAACTACTTACATTCTTTTTTTATTATTAGTAACTATAAAAATCGTTATTTTTTTAGTTACTTTCGAAATGCATTACAATAAAAAACTTATTTTTCTATAATGAATTAAATTTTACTATTTTCTCGCAATTTAACAATTTCAAGGACATGAAGGAATTAAAAAAATGACAAGGGATTATTTTAAAAGATTTCAAAGGATTTCAATTTCAAGAGATTTAAAAAAAAAATCAAGGATTTCAAAGGATTTATAGAAAACTTTAGGGAATAAATTAAATTTATTTTTAAAAGTTTTTAAAGAATTTCAACTAATTTTTTTTAGGGTACTTTAGGGTATGAATTAAATTTTTTAATCGTAAATATTTTGAAGCGATTACTATATAACTAAATTCCCGGGAATGGAATTTTAAGGGATTTCTAGTGATTTCAAATATTTGATGTATTTTGACAAATTTCAGAATATTTAAAGGACTTTATTGATTTTCCAAGGATACATAATCAATTTTCAACTAAATAGTTGAATTTTCAATTAAAGAAGGTCAATTTTTAATAAGAACTACCTAGTTTCAATCCAACATGGAATAGCTACATTTTACAACAAACTAATGGTAAAAAATTGAATTTTCTATTAAACAATTTAATTTTGTAATAAATTGTTGAATTTTCAGTTGAGAAATCATTATTTTACAATAGGAAGCGGATTTTCAACTAACATTATGAATCTTAAACAACAACAAAAAACCCCAAAAAAATGAATTTTCAACGAAACCAAATTTTCTAATCAAATAATAAAATTTTCAGCCAAAAAGATGAATTTTGCACCAAGAAGAATATTTTTTCAAAAATACGAATTTTCAACAAAATACATCAGTTTTTAACGAAAGAGTTGAATTTTTCAATTAGAGAAGATCTATTTTTAATTAGAACTATCTAATTTAAATCGAAAGTGAAATAGTTACGTTTTCTGTTTAAAAAATTAGTGTCCAACCAAAAAAATCGAATCTTCTACAAAACAGTTTAATTTAGTACCAAATTGTTGAATTTTCAGTTAGAAAATCAATATTTTACAAACAAACAAAAAGTCAACTAAAATTATGAATCATCAGCTAAAAGAATTAAATTTTGTGAAAGTTGAACTTTAACCAAAAAGTAGAACTTTCAACCTAAGAATATTTTCATTTACAATAAAAAATAATTTATTTTAACCAAACAAGATAAATTTTAAAGAAATTAGTTAAATTTTCAACCAACAAATGTTCTAATCAAATAAATTAATTTTTAACCAAAAAATAAATTTTCTACCAAGAATAATTGTTTTTTTTTCTCAAAAAGACCAATTTTCAACAAAGTACTTCAATTTTGAACTAAATAATTGAATTTTGAAATAGAGAAGATCAATTTTTAATTAGAGCTATCAAGTTCCAATAAAAAAGAGAGCGGTTACATTTTCAGTTAAAAAACTTAATTCTTAACGTAAAAAAAATCGAATTTTCTATAAAATGGTGGAGTTTTCAACTCCAAAATATGAAATTTCAGCAAAAAAGTGAATTTTATAACTTGAAATTTCTATACAAATTTTGAAGTTTTAATCAAAAAGACGAATTTTCAACTCGAAAATATTATTTTTAACAAAACAGTTAATTGTTTACCAACAGTGGAATTTCAAACCAATTACTTGACATTTTTGACCAAAGAGAGTAGGATAAATCGTCAACCAAAAAATTATAGTTATTTAAAAACAATTATTTAAAAGTATGAAAAAAAAGATTTAACCAACAAAAACGATTTTTTACCAAAATACTTTAATTCTCAACTAAAACAGAATAGATTTCAACTAAACCAATGAATTTTAAAACTAAAAAAAAAAGAAAAAAAGTATAATTTTTTAACAAATTTGTTGAATTTTCAAGAAACTAATAAAATTTTTCCCAATAAAGATGCAAAACGAGAAAAAGATGAAAACCGGTAAAAACTATTAAGCTTCCCATAAATAAATACAAATCTGGATAATTTATAAACTCGAAAATTACTTTTTAAATGAAATTTAATGTAAATTTTTAATATTATTTAAATATTAGGTTCAAAACTAAATTTTGCTTAAAAATTTAATTTAATTTTCCATTGCACACTGTTTTATTTTTAAATTACACTATTCATGCAACTATTACATGCTTTGCTGAAAATTAATATTTTTTATTGAAAATGAATTTTTTTTAGTTGCAAATTCATCCTTTTTATTTAGAAATGCAACGGTTTGGCCTTATATTAATCTGATTTTATTGAAGATTCTACAATTTTGTACAAAATTATCTTCGTTGTTAAAAATTAAACTATCTTTATGAACATTTAATGTTTTTGTAGAAAATTAATTGTCCTTTTGGTTTATAAAATTAAATAATTATGCTGAAATTTAATGTATTTTAAATAAAACTTTTTTTTGTGTAGAACTTCTATCATCTTGCTGGATGATTGCTCTGTTTGGTTGCAAATTTGACTTCATGGTTCAAAATTCATCTATTTTACTTGAAGATTTAACTATTTGTTTAAAAATGGAACTAGTTTGTTAAAAATTCATAATTGTTTAACATTCATCTCCTCGGTTTAAAATTTAACTATTCCATTTGAAAAAATTAATCTTCTTAATTAAAAAATTATTATATGGATTGAACTCTTGTTAAAAGTTTTTTTTTTTAATTCATCCGTTCAGTCGAAAATTCATCTTTTTGTTGAAAATGCCAATATTTTATTAAAAATTTTTTTTTTGAATTCAACTCTTTTCTTTTAATTAAAATATTTTTTAGTTGAAATTCATCCGTTTGGCTTTAAAATTCAACCATTTTTTTTGAAACCTTAACTATTTTGTGGAACATTGGTATTTTTTATTGAAATTCAACTATTTCTCATTTAAATTCAAATAGTTTTCTGTTAAAATATCAAGTATTGCAGGTTTCTTTAAGAATTTATCTTTTCAATTAAAAAATTGAACTGCTTTGTAGAAAATATTTTTTGATTGTGTTTGAAAATTCTTCTTTTTGGTGAAAATTTGCCTTTTGGATAGAAAATTAATTTTATTTAAGTTTATCTTTGTAGCTCTGTATTCAACTGTTTTGTTCAAAACTCGTCTTTTTTCAATTTACCTAAAAGAAATTCATTTGTTTTTGTTGAAAAATTATCTGTTTTAGTTAAAAGCTTATCTTTTTTAGTTAAAAATTCCACTCTTTTGCAGAAAATTCAACTATTGAGTTTAAAATTAATCTATTTATTTGAAAAATTAACTACTTGGTGGAACATTAATCTTCTTGTTTGAAAAACCATCTTATTGGATGTTGAAAACTTATTATTTTATTTTCAAAATTCAACTGTTCGGTTAATAATTCAACTATTCGCTGTTGGCTTAAAAATACAACTGTTTCGTAAAAAATTAATGTATTTTGTTAATAATTAGTTGTTTTTTTTTTTAGGTAGAAAATTAATTTTTTTTGAAAATTGATATTATTGGCTGGTGCATACAACTATTTTATTAATAAGTAGTTTTTTGTATTCAATTAAAAAAAATTTAATTAAAAAAAACTATTTATTGATCATAAATATAATAATTATTATTAGAATTAAACTATTTATCGAAATATTAAACCTTTCGTTTTGAATTCATCTTTTTCATTTGAGAACTGAACAACACTTGGTTGAAAATTCAATTATTTTGCTAGAAATGTAATTATTTTGTTGAAAAATCAACTATTTTTTATTCTTCTTTGCGGTCAAATGTTCTACTCAACTCATTGGAAACGCTTAAAAAAAGCAGAATAACGTGAAATTGATTGGAATTTCTTTTCCTTTTCAGGAATTCCCAGTCCTTTGATGATTTTAAATGAGTTGTATTGATTAAAAATGTGTAGAGAATTGCTGGAACTGTAATTAACTGAAGAGGGAATCTTGGGACTAAAATTTTTACAATGGCTTGCATTCCTTGAATTTCAGCCATCCTTGCCTCTTTTGGTCCAGCTTGAGAGGACATTTTCAGAAGAGATTCTTTAGAATTGAAAAGTCTCGAGTATTTCAAGTTTCCCGGAAGTACTTTGAATCAATGCGAAAATATTTCCATTCACTTCGGTCCTGCCTTTTAAAGCAAAATACCTCCGTTTACGACACTATGGGTAGGTAACTCAAGATTACAATTGTGACCAATTCAGACAAGACCACCCAATTCTATTTCTCTTTAACCTGTTTTTTCCCAAATAAATTCTTCCAGGATTTACAATCATTGTCATGAATAGAGAAATAACACAAATAAAATTTAAGAGTTTGGTATTACATTCTTTTGTGAATTTCCGTGAAATTTAATGAAAATCTCCATTGAGATTTTGAAATTTTCTTACATCTGAAAATCACGAGAAAAACTACTCGTAAAATCGCGGTCAACGAGATCCCCAATATTTAAGAATAGAGAAATAACAGGAATAAATTTTTAAGAGTTTTATATTACATTCTTTTCTGAAATTTCCGTGAACTTTAATGAAAATTCTTTGAAATTTTGAAATTTTTTAATATCTGAAAACCACGAGAAAAACTACTCGTAAAATCGCGGTCAACGAGATCCCCAATATTTAAGAATACAGAAATAACAGGAATAAATTTTTAAGAGTTTTATGTTACATTCTTTTGTGAAATTTCCGTGAACTTTCATGAAAACTATTTGAAATTTTGAAATTTTCTAATGCCTGAAAATCACGAGAAAAACTACTCGTAAAATCGCGGTCAACGAGATTCCCAATATTTAAGAATAGAGAAATAACAGGAATAAATTTTAAAGAGTTTTATGTTACATTCTTTTGTGAGATCTCCGTGAATTTTAATGAAAACTCTTTGAAATTTTGAAAATTTCTAATATCTTTAAATCACCAGAAAAACTACTGGTCCACGAGATCCCCAATATTGAAGAATAGAGAAATAACAAGAATAAATTTTTAAGAGTTTTATATTACATTCTTTTCTGAAATTTCCGTGAACTTTCATGAAAATTATTTGAAATTTTGAAATTTTCTAATGCCTGAAAATCACGAGAAAAACTACTCGTAAAATCGCGGTCAACGAGATCCCCAATATTTAAGAATAGAGAAATAACAAGAATAAATTTTTAAGAGTTTTATATTACATTCTTTTGTGAAATTTCCGTGAACTTTAGTGAAAATTCTTTGAAATTTTCTAATATCTGCAAATCACGAAAAAAAAACTCCTAAAATCGCGGTCAACGAGATTCCCAATATTTAAGAATAGAGAAATAACAGGAATAAATTTTTAATAGTTTTATGTTACATTCTTTTGTGAAATTTCCGTGAATTTTAATGAAAACTCTTTGAAATTTTGAAATTTTGAAATTTTCTAATATCTGAAAATCACGAGAAAAACTACTCCTAAAATCGTGGTCAACGAGATCCCCAATATTTAAGAATAGAGAAATAACAGGAATAAATTTTTAAGAGTTTTATATTACATTCTTTTCTGAAATTTCCGTGAACTTTGATGAAAATTCTTTGTAATTTTGAAATTTTCTAATATCTGAAAATCACGAGAAAAACTACTCGTAAAATCGCGGTCAACGAGATCCCTAATATTTAAGAATAGAGAAATAACAGGAATAAATTTTTAAGAGTTTTATGTTACATTCTTTCGTGAAATTTCCGTGAATTTTAATGAAAACTCTTTGAAATTTTGAAATTTTCTAATATCTGAAAATCACGAGAAAAACTACTCGTAAAATCGCGGTCAACGAGATCCCCAATATTTAAGAATAGAGAAATAACAGGAATAAATTTTTAAGAGTTTTATATTACATTCTTTTGTGAAATTTCCGTGAACTTTCATCAAAACTATTTGAAATTTTCTAATGCCTGAAAATCACGAGAAAAACTACTCGTAAAATCGTGATCAATGAGATCCCCAATATTTAAGAATACAGAAATAACAGGAATAAATTTTTAAGAGTTTTATATTTCATTCTTTTGTGAAATTTCCGTGAACTTTCATGAAAGCTATTTGAAATTTTGAAATTTTGAAATTTTCTAATGTCTGAAAATGACGAGAAAAACTACTCATAAAATCATAGTCAACAAGATCCCCAATTTTGAAATTTTCTAATATTTGAAAATCACGAGAAAAATAACTTCGGAAAACGTGGGACAGCGGAGATCCCCTCGAGGTTTAAGAACCCAAATTTAAAACTTGAAAAAATTGTATACTAGGTACATAAAGTACTAAAGGCGAAAGTTTTGACTGAATCTTTTATAAAACAATTAAATTTTCTATCACATAGTTGATATTTCTATCTAATTGTTAAATTTCCAAGAAAGAGACATATGAAAATCAAGAGGAAAACAACTTATAAAAACTTGTAAAAACGTTTTCAAGTTCAATAGGGCATTTATAAAAAAAAATTTTAAAAAACAAAAAAATTTAAAATAGTAAAATTTTCAGTTGAAAAAATTAGAATATTACAATCACGAGGAAAGTAACTCCTAAAAGCACGGGCCAGCGGAGATCCCCCTTAGGATTAAGACAGCAAATTTAAATTTTGTAGATTTTTTTCAAAAAAAAAAAAAAATTTGCAACAAACTACATACATTTTGAACCAAATCTCTCTAATAATAAAATTATTTTTTAATTTTAATTAAGTTTTACTATTAAATTTATAAGAAAAATAAATTGAAAAATTAAAAAAAGTAAAATAGTACAATTTTCGATTAAATAAAAATTAAAATATGAAAATGACGATGAAAACTCCTAAAAATTCGCTCCAGCGGAGATTCCCCGAAATATAAAACACCAAGTATAAATTTCGAAAAATTGTATATCAAGTACATAAAGTACTTTAGGCCTTAAGGCATTTTGAATCAAAACTCTCTCTGATATTAAAATTAATTTTCAATATTTTCAATTTCAATAGCACATTTATAAGAAAAAAAGATTGAAAAATAAAATACAATAAAAATACTAAAATTTTCTGTTAAAATAACTAGCATTTGAAAATCACGAGAAATTCAACTCCTACAAACGCGGGCCATCTGTGATTCCCCTGAGGTTTATGAAACCGAATTAAAATTTAAAAAATCAGGTACATGAAGTATTGAAGGCCACCAAGAAGATTATTTTTGAAACAAAAGAATAAGAATTTTCAACAAACTATATTTTCTACCACATATATCTCCGATATTAAAATTAATTTTTAAGTTCAATAGGGCATTTATAAAAACAAATATAGAAAAATAAAAAATTGTGAAATGGTGAATTTTCGGTTAATAAAATTAGCATATGAAAATCACGAGGAAAATAAATAATTGTGATCTTCCTGAGGTTTAAGAAACCAAGTTCAAAATTTGAAAAATTGTATATCAGGTACATTAAGTACTTAAACCAAGATGATTTTTTTAACCAAATATACGAATTTTCAACAAACTACAGACATTTTGAACCAAATGTATTTCTCATATTAAAATTTATTTTTATATTCAACAGTGCATGTATACTAAAAATGTTGCAAAATTAAAAAACTAAACATTGTGAAATAGTAAAATTTTAGATAAAGTAGTTAAGACTTTAAGTACTTAAATCAAAAGATTATTTTTCTACACAAAAAGAAGAATTTTCAACAAACTAAATTTTGTACAAAATATCTCTCTGATATTAAAATTGATTTTTAAATTCAATAGTGCATTTACAAAAAAATAGTGAAAAATAAAAAAAAAGTCAAATAGTCCAATTTTCCGTTAAAAAAACTAGGTAATGCAAATCATGAGAAAAATTCCTAAAAATGCATTCAGAGAAAATCCCCCAAGATTTAAAACACCAAATTTTAAATTCGATCAATTGTATGTCAGGTACATAAAGTACTCAAGGCCTTAAGTACTTAAACCAAGAAGATTTTTTTTCTAAACAAAAAAACGAATTTTCAACAAACTACATACATTTTGAACAAAATCTCTGGCTCTGATATTAAAATTAATTTTCAAGTTCAATAGGGCATTTATAAAAAAAATATTTTATAATAAAAAATAGTAAAACAGTAATGAAAATCACGAGGAAAACAACTCCTAAAACGTGGGCCAGCAGCTTCTCTCCTGAGATTTATGAAAAAAAAAAAAAATTGATAAATTTTATATCAGGTACATAAAGTACTTAAGACCTTAGCCTAATTACTTGAACCAAGAAGATTTTTTTCTAAACACAAACACGAATTTTCAAGAAATTATAAAAATTTTGAACCAAATCTCTCTGTTATTAAAATTCATTTTTAATTTTAATAGGGCATTTAAAATTAATGTTGAAAAATAAAAATAATTTCAAAAAAAGGGACTGAAAAGGTTCAAATGGGTTTTTATGGTTGTTGCTCTTGGTGCTTGAATGATGATGGACCTCTACTCGTAATCGGCTCGGCCGCTGGATCCGGCACTGAGTGCGGCGAGTAGAGAGCGTCGAGGGTCGACGGTAGGATAGTGGGACCACCGGAAACGCCAGTTAGGCGAGCGGGCTGCATCCGCCCGAGACGGGAATGGATCTAATGGTGGTTGTTGCAGCCTCCCTTTTATAGAACTGCACGATATGCACTCAGCGTGTAAAGAAGCCTCTAGCCTAGCCCACGAAGTCTGCCGAACCAAACCGGACTTGTTCGAGGGAATTGAGTGGAACCGATGTATCGTTTCGCGGAAGTCAGGAACCAGTTTTATACATATTTTTCTTTATTCAAAATGTATTAGTTTTTCCACTTGAAAACAATGATTTTTTTTAAACAACTGTTTTTTCTTTAATTTTATTTGTCAGGTTGAAAATTGGACTAATTCTTTAGTAGAAAATTCATCTCTATCATTTATTGATTAATTATTTGGTCTTTTTAAATTGAAAATGTAACTTTTCTTGAAGGCTTTTGTAGAAAATTGATCTATTTTGTTAAGAATTCATTTTCTTCGTTGAATTTCCAAACTAAAAATCAATTTTCACCAAAAAAGGGAACAATTAAATTTCCATTTAAATAATTAATTTTAAATAGATAATAAGAAAACTTTAATTTTCAACATAAGAAGATGAATTTCCTATACAAAAGAGTTGATTTTTCAACCCAAAAACATGAAGTTTCCACAAAAAGCTTAATTTTCAATCAAATAGTTATATTCTAAGTTTAAAAAAAAAGAGTTTTCAACGCCAAAAAGAAATCTTTAACAAAATAGATACATTATTAACCAAAAAGTTGGATTTTTAACGAAGAAGATTCATTTTCTAAGAAAAAAGACGAATTTCTAACAAACTACAGAAATGTTTAACCAAATAGTTGAATTTCTAAATAAAATTTTTTTTAAAGAAATGAATGAAATGTTTAAATTTCCATTTTAAAAACCTATTGGATTTTCAATACAAAAAGTCGAATTTTCTATTTAAAAATATTGAATTTCCAAATTAAAAATATGAAGTTTCAACAAGAAAGTTCATTTTTAATCAACTAGTCATATTATAAGTAAAAAAAATTGTTTTCAACCCCAAAATAAAATTTTTAATAAAATACATACATTTTTAACCAAAAAGTTGAATTTTCAACCAAGAAGATAAATTTTCATTAAAAAACGCGAATTTTCCACAAACTAAAGAAATTTTAAAACAAGTACTTGAATTTACAACGTAAAATAAATTATTTTTTAACCAAAAATTAAATAGTTAAATTTCCACTTGAAAATAACTGAATTTTCAATAAAAAAAAAAAGAATTTTCTATCCAAAACAATTGAATTTTTATTTAAATATTTATATTACAAGTTCATGAAATTCTTTTTTAACCCCAAAAGAAATTTTTAACAAATTACATGAATTTTGAACCCAATATTAGATTTTTTTTCAACAAAAAGTTAATTTTCAATCAAATAGTTATATTTTTAGTTACAAAAATTAGACTCTAACCAAAAAAAGAATTTTTCAAGGAAATAATTGAACTGTTGACCAAAAAGTTAAATTTTTGTCACCCAAGAAGATTTTTTTTCTAGCAAAATAGAAAAATTTTCAGCAAACCACAGAAAGTTTGTACCAAATTGTTAAATTTCTAAACTAAAGACAAATGAATTTTTAACCAGAAATGTTATAGTAAATTTCCACTTGAATAAATTAATTTGAAATAAAAAAAACTATTGAATTTCCAAAACAAAAAGACGCATTTTTGTTAAAAAAAACAGTATACTTTTTAACCTAAACGTTAATTTTCAATTAATTAGTTATATTTTGAGTTTAAAAAATTTGTTTTTAATCTCAAAAAGACATTTTTGACAAAACAATACATTTTTAACCGAAAACTTGAATTTTTTACAAGAAGATTATTTTTCTAGAAAAAAGAAGTTTGAAAAAAATTTTTAAACTAAATAAAAACATTTTTTTATCAAAAATTGGATAGTTATATTTCTACTCATAAAAATTCATTTTTAATTTAGAAAAAATATTGAATTTTTAATCCAAAAAGACGAATTTTATACACAAAACAGTTTAATTTTTAACCTAAAAAGATGAAATTAGAACAAAAAAATTTTCAAACAAATGTTTATATTTTAAGTTCAAAACATTTCTTTTTAATCCCAAAAAGAAACGTTCAACAAAATAATAAATTTTTAACCGAAACTTGAATTTTTTTACCAAGGTAATTTTTTGAGTAAAAAGAATTTTGAAGCAAATTGTTAAATTTTTAAACTAAAGAAAAACCTTTTTTAACATAAAATGGAATAGCTATGTTTCCAGTTGAAAAAATTAATTGAAAATGCAGAAAAACTATTGAATTTTTAATACAAAAAGACGAGTTTTGTACAAAAAACCAGTTGAATTTTCAACCTTAAAATATGAAATTTTAACAAAAAAAAAAGTTAATTTCCAATCAAATAGTTCTATTTTAAGTTATAAAAATGAGTTTTTAACCCAAAAAAGATATTTTAATATTTTCAAGCAAGCAGATTATTTTTCTAGCAAAAAATAGGAATTATCAACAAACTATAAAAATTTCGAAGCAAATTGTTGAATTTCTAAACTAAAGTAAAACAATTTTCAACCAAAAATGGAATAGTTAAATTTCCACTAAAAAAAAATAATTTTCAAACCTATAAAAACGATTGAATTTTTAATGCAAAAAGACCAGTTTTCTATATAAAAAAGTTGAATTCTCAACCTAAAAATATAAAGTCTTGGCAAAAAAGTGAATTTTTAATTACATAGTTATATTTTATGTTATGTATCTAATAAAAATTCGTTTTTTTTTATTTTAAAATTACTTATTTTTTTAAAACTAAATGTAGCTTTTCCTTTTTTGGTTCAAAATTCATATTTTTCAGTTGTAAATTGGACTTTATGGTTTAAAAAACTGATCTTTTTTGTTTACAATTTCCTCTTTTTTGGTTAAAAAATACAGTTGCTTGGTTGAAAATATACTTTGTTCTTCAAATTTTTTTTCTTTCTTGACTAGAAAATTTGTATTTGTTAAAAATTCATCTCTCGTTGAAAATATGAGAGAATCTTGATCATAATTGCAAAGAAGATTAAATGATTATTATTCCAGATGTTTTATTTTGTAGTACTCGATATCTCTTCTTAAAAAAATTATATTTTTTATCTTTCAAATTTCAATATCTGAAGAAATCGAGCAACAATTAGGACCTAAAAACTGTTCAGAGTGGCCATCCCTGAAGATCTCTTCCACTGCTCGATTATCACAATCTCTTTCTCTCTCGCTGGGTCGTTCTTTTCAGTCTCCCATTGCAGCTCTTATAGAATATAGAAGAGGAACCAGCGACGATACTGTGGAGACACGTCACGTCCGCTCTCATGCCGAAGCCTTAGACTCTTAGAGCCAGAGGGTCTTGAAACCCAGCTCGGTCGGATTCCTAGATTTCAATGAAGATTATTCCCCGCCGAAAACTCACTTCCATTCACTGCCTTCATCAATTCCGAATCGCTCGAGGCGCAACAAGCCAAAAAGTGAACTGAAACCCTTCCCAGAGACGTAAAATTAAAAACAAATTAAGAAGCAACTATTAAATAATAAAACTACGACCGACCATTACGCATGAGAAGGGAACTTCAAGGATCATCTTAAAACTCAGCAACTCAGCACAAAAGATAAACGATATAGTATAAATAGTATATTATTTATTACAAAATACTGTTAAAATCTGCTAAAACAGAACTCAACTTGTGCACAATCCATTCTAATTCTTGGCATTCGCAGACTTAATGTTAAGACTTACGCTAAGAAGTTGGTATGAATGACGATTTCGTTTAGTCGACTTTTTTCAAATATATATTTACAAGACATATACAGAGCGATTAATGGATTGGACTCTACCTAGCTAGTATTATTTTATACATCAACATGTCCGCATACAGAGAATAGTAGTTTGTTTTTCGTTACGCGTTGTTCCACCTAATTCCCAAGCTCGTCATCGACGACTTTTATTTAAAAAGAAAAAAGAAAGAAAAAAAGAAAAACACAATTTCAGAGCGTACAATCTGAAAGAAAATTTTGGAAAATTTCGTCCTGGCGTCCTCGATCACGAGCATGGTGAATTTATCCACGACCTATACTCTATTCCATAAGAGAATAACCCACAGGACCAACTTACGTTCACGGTCTCTGAACGTCACTAAAAAAATTGAACGCCTGCTTCAATATTGGAAATTTTTATCGAGGCAACTCATTCTTTGACAATATCTCTGCCCAAATACGTCAAGATGCGCGTCTGCAGGGAAGAAAGTACAATTTACTGTACTCTAATCTCTCGAGGAAGAGAGAAGCCTTTCATAAAGAGACTTGACCCGCACGCTTCTTGAACGTCATAAAAAAAAAAATTGATTGCCTGCTTTAATAATGGACACTTTCAATCCAGGCAACTCCTTCTCTGACAATATCTCCACCCAAATAACGTAAAGATGCGCGTCTGCTGGTTTGTCTCGCGGGGAATAGAGTATAAGCACATTTTGTGTGTTTAGCGTTGCTCAGGTCCGCTTTTCTCGCAACGGGGTGGCGCTATCTTTGCATCACACTCACTCTCTCTCTCGCACCTACACTCTCTAAAGCTTGAGTCCGTTCAGTCCGAATTTAGTCCAAAGCGTGAGAGACCCACGGAGAATAATTTATTAAATTAGTTACACATTCGTTATAAATACGTACGATAATTAATTACAAAAGTGCAGTGTCGCTTTGACAAGTCAGAATTCGTCTAAGACAACAACCTTGCGCACAACATTCTTTCTCGATTAACAGTTTCGCGCGCACACATATCCCAACCCCCGACTTGCGAGAAAGGCTCGACGAATACCTTCGTCTCTCGTCCTTTCCGCACTCGCGTTTGCTCGAAAAAAGCCTATTCAGTTTCACGTTGACAAAACGTTCGCAAGACTAGATAATACTGGAAAAAAATTAATAGAGTCAACACGACCGTCATTTCCTTCCCTCAGACCCTCCATCCTACGCCTTACCTCGGTCTTCCTAAGAACTCACACTCACTCACACACTCACACACACACACACACACACCTCATTTTCTCATCCATTATCCCCTCTCCGAACACGCAGGCAAGTACGCACACATCCCCATTGGGCGAGGGACACTTGGAACCGGAAGTCTCCTTTAAAAAATTTGAATTTGAAAAAAAACGTCGCAACTTGACCTTGCTCGTTTTTTTATCAAACCTCCAGAGAAGTTTCATACAAAACGAGATGATGAGGTTGCAATCGCCATTGGCCGCCAGTACCACACACTCTGCTCTTATCGAGTAGAGTGGGGTATCAGGCACACTGTTAGAAAAATCTGCACTGGATTTTGTATACATGTAATGGAAGTAAGAATGAAAAACATTAAATTAAATTTAGTATACCAAAGTTAAGTAAATTTCGCATATTCATATAATTTAGTACATTCAAATAATTTAGTATTAGGATCTGAGATATTTGGCGCGCCGCTGTCGCAAACTATTGAAACGAGGTAGAATTTTTAAGTTGCATTTGAAATTGGACTTTAAAACAATTTAACCATCAAGTGTTGCATATAAATTTTGCATCGTATTCACTGAAAAAACATATTTCCTGTTAAAACTATTTTTGCCAAGAAAATAATTATTTTGCAAGGTGATATAAGTTTCAACACACCATAAGCCAAAATGAACTTTAGTTAATTCACATAGCAAAATATTTGGTTCAGAATATGCAAGAAATATGAATTATACACGATCAGAAATGAAATATGAATTCCTACCTAACTTTTAGGTTATAATTTTTTAGATAGTAAATATTCCATGCATATATTATTAAAAATTTATTTGAAGTTCATTTTTACGTCAAGGTAAGTTAATTCAAGCTTATAAAGTGTTGAAACATATATAAAATACTTTAAATTATCATACATCAAACTATGCAACATAATTTTAAAAAATTGGTTTTAAGCCCAAATTAAAGGGCATTTTTAAAATCTTATCTGTTGTCGCGAGTTCATATTTTGACTGTATTGAAAAAATAGATGGCGCATTGGAGCTCATCCGCGTATACTAATTTATATGTATACTAATTTTAGAGTCCGAAAAGACATAAATGTTTAAAAAACCATGTTCCTCTTCTTCCACATGATCCAACTTCTCGAAAATATTGTTCTTCTCTTTCGGTTTATCCTGGAATTGCTCATACAGGTAAAAGAAATTTACTGCACACTTGATAGATTTAGTATGCATATAACTTCATTAAAGAAATTTAGTATACGTAAGAATAATAAACTTGCAAAATGTAATGAATCCAGTAAAAATATAGGATATATAATTTGCCCATGTATACTAAAATTGCAAACATTTCTAACAGTTCAAAAACATGATCCTCCACTGAGAAAAAAAATGACTTTAAATGTACCAAAAGAATTCTACTTCATTGAATCAACTCAATTTTTGTTCCAAGTGTCTTAAAGAGCTTGAGTTTCTCCACCTTCCTGGGTACCAAGTTACCTCGCCCACTCGTCTTACTCTCCTTTCTATCGCCCGATGTCTGTGATTATACTCGCGATACGCACTCGAATAAATTAACTGTAGAAAAGTTTGTTCTTTATACAAATGTAATATACAATATATTTTAGTTCTGCTTCTTCATATAATATTTATATATTTATAATATATATGCTATCTATGCGTAAACGAATTTCCGTCGATCGAGTCTACGAGAGCGCCTCTTCGCGCGCCTGTCGTGTTTCTCCCTGTACTGAATAATAAATAACTTACGTTTTTTACCTCAACATACATTCGTTAAACATCCGGTCCCTCGCATCAACTCTTAAATGCGGCTACATCTCGGGTGTTACGGGATCGAGAAGTCGCTTCTCTGGATCCCTAGAGTCCCTGAGAACACCTACGCCAGGATGGTGCCTCCCCAATGTCGTGGGGTCACACCGACAACCCTGAGCCGCGTGCCTCGCGTAGCAGGCTTCGCAAACCGCAACACAACCCTTGCAGGGCCAATAACACAGTAGACACGGTAGAACAAGTGTGAGTGCCCCAAGACAGGCCCACCTGGCCGTTTTCCGCGACCCGGTACACGAACAAGGTTCATCAGCACAGCTTCCCCCCTCGGACTCGACACCACTCCCGCTGTCGGAACAGTGGTAGAACAGACCCTTCACACAGCACAAACAGGAAGCATAGTCCAGTGCGGTTTCCGCGGAACAGAAACACGAATTGTCGCAGAGCCATCTGCTCGGCAGTGGCGGTGGTTCTCGGCAGGACTCGCACCTACACCTGCCGCAAAAGTCACACATGATGGAAAGTCCAGCGGGATCCCCCCTCGAATTTGGCGAGCCCAGTGCGTTGGATGGTTCCTTGGTGAAGGAAACCGGTTGCTTGGTGATGGTGTTCCCAACTGGCGAAGCAGACTGCAGCAGCTGGTTCTGTCGCCGGTGTGGACTCCGATGATGACGATTGTGATGCTGTGTCGCCTTCTGCTGTTGATGGTACCTCCTTTCCGTCTTCGGACACTTGGTACCGTCCGCCGAGACCCTGTCCTGACTCTGCCCAAGGATCGGCCTAAACGGCGTCTCCACGTACTCATTGACAATTCGATCGCCGTCGGGTCTCGGCACAGTCAGTGTCACCTCGCCCATCGGACTCCTGGGTGACTCGTTCGAGGAGCGATTCCTCGTGGTGCCAGTACCCGTACCCAGGTCAACACTTCTGATGATCGTATCTCCATTCTGAACTCGATTCGAGGTCGTCACTGGAGTCCGGGAATTGGTCCTGAAGCTGTTGGAAGTGGATAGAGGCGCAAGTGGCGCAGTTAGAGGTACAAAGTTCGACGTCCCCGTCGTATCCGGTAATCGCGGAGGTGGAAGAGGTCTATTATGGTCGTGGCCGTGCACGCGGGCCAGGTTGCTCGAGGATGTCGAAACAGATGAGGCAGAAGAGGGCGGCCGCGATGGCGGCGAGGCCGCATTCCGCGACATTAGGACCGAGCCGCCTCTAAAATCGAGGCTGTCGTTACGGCAGCTCCTCGCGCCACCGGCTGCTACGGCACGGTTCGTAAGGAGGCTCTGCTGGAGGTGATGATGGAGGTGCTGCTGATTATCGTGCTGCTGATGTCTATCGTTCGCGTTCGTGGTGGATGCGATTGATGTTCCTGTCGTTGGACTCGCGATTGATAATCTTGTTGATGAGAGCGACGAAATAGGTGCTCGCTCGCTACCCCATTGTGCCGCAGCCGCTGTTGCTCCTGGTGTTGTTGTTGCTGCTGATGGTGCCGCCGCTGCTGTTGCTGGCAGAAGAGGCGAGGAGTCAACTGTATTTGTACGCACTGCCCAGCCCGCGCGAGGAGGTAGCGTTCTCGGCGACGGCGTTCCATTAGCGAGGGTACTGCAGGGTGCTCCGCGACCGCTTCCTCCCGCCCTCGCGACGCGCGCTTCATCCCCACCTGCAACAAAAAAATGACACATTTACTAATCACTCTTAGAATCAATGCTTCAAGAACTTAGAAAACCAAATCGTAAAAAAAAAACATAATAACACACTGTGGTCACTCTTGGTGCAACTGCATCAAGAACTTTGTTGGAAAGTTTTTTTTAATGCCAAATCGTATATTTATGAGGTAGGTTTAGACTTCCATTCGAAAAGTCACTTAATTGTCCAAGGATCATTAGATAGCATCAAGCAGACATCATAAATACGCAAGAGTCTTATTTATCGCTGTGTTTCCTGTGAGAGGAGGGGAAAAAAAAAAAGGAAAATGCATGTATCCGGCGTAGAAGTATACAAATGGGCACGAATGGATTCCGAGAGTGATCGCGGCTAAGATGACCAGCTCTTCGGGACTCGTTCTTTTTTTCTTTGTGAGGAAGAATCGCAGAGGAGGACATGCCTACACGTATATCTCGAGGAAAGAATCCTTCATGATTGTGCTCGTGGAGAGGAAGGACGCGGGTGATATTCAACAAAAGAATGTCGGGAAGGTAGGAGAGATACCTCGGGTTCAGGTAAAGTCAGTCCGTGGTATGAATGAGACTTCTAGCTAGAGAAGCGAGGCAGATGCGCGCAAGACCGCATTGGACAGATGGTGGCTCGAGATCCGTTTGATCCCGATTCATTGTGAGTATTCCGATCCCGACAACAGGTAAAATACAACTCCCAAAAAGCCAGATCAGGTTTTTGCCTTTCCTGGGATCCTCCCTATGCACCTTGCATTGCTTCAGAGACCAGATCCATATTTAAAGTTTCGCAACTCTGAATTTGAATCACCTTGGTTCATTCCAAGACCTCGCAATATATCATGTGAACAAAATTTTCCATAATGTTTTAACAAATAGAATTTTTTAATTTGAATTTTCAAATCCATGCCAACCTACAAACTTTTTTTCTTTTGTTCAAATTACATAACAAAATTGATCATTTTCAATTATCGAAACTGAAGAATAAATGAATACATTTTTACAGGGTCAATATGATATCATTTTAAGTAATTTTAAGTTAAAGAAATAAAAATTCTACAATACAATTTTTTTAAGTGAATCGTTTTTATACATCAAAGTTCTAACTTGCAAATTACAAATGATGTAATAGAACAATTAAAATTGTTACGTCCAATGTTTAAATTTAGCTCTCTGGCATTTTAATGAATCAAGGCTATTTCAAACCACTAAGTTTCAAATTCATTAGTTTAAAAAAAAATGATTTGTAGTTGCTCATTTTAAATAATCAAACGTTGCTGAATACTGGAAAATTACAAATTGATTGGGTTAAAAACGGAATATTTTAAACTGAAGCAATATTTGAATAAGATTTGAAATTAAGCAACACCGTCCAGTAAAATTAATTATTGTTCAACAATTCATTATTTTTGATTAAATGAAAAAATTATTTTAAAGAAAGAGTATCATTAATTTCAGACAATTCTTTTCTGAGTGAGGTTATCAAATGAAGCCATAAAAGTTGTTCAGTGGAACTGGTGTTTGGAGAAGAACAATAGGTATTGCTTTGCAAAAGTGATAAAGAATCATATTCGCTCTCTGAACTTTATCTCTCAATCATTAATATAAAACATTTCTTCCTATCGTCTTTCTTTACGAGGCAAGGTGTTCTGTACACATCGAAATCAAAGACACAACATCAGCTTTGAAGATATTTTTTTTCTACTATCTACCCAGATCAAAACGTGTATATTCTACACGTAATGTAGATAGTACACGTGCTGTAGATTCCTACACGTGCTGTCGCTGAAGTCACTGTGCTTTTTATTGTGAATATTTTTTATCGTAATAGTAAGCTGGCATCTTTTGATCGAGGAAGTGGTTTGTTGACTTCTCAAGAGATAAAAAATGAAAAATATGAGTTGTTATCTGACATGAATTAGAATGCGAAATTCCTGACGCCAAACGGAGAGAATCACGATCAAAGTAGGCTGGCGTATTCGCGTGGGTGCTCATCGGACTCGTGGGCGCCCACCGGACTCCCGGGCGCCTACTCTTCGGGATGAACCACCGGATCTCAAGATCGAGACGGCGTCGTCGACGAAGAAAACGATTGCGACGGACGCCCACTCTGTCCTGGAAATAGTACTATGCACGACCAAATCTCACCATCATTTTACGTAACGGATTGATCCCTGAATTTAATTACATCAACCCACGGCCCTTATCATTCCAGCTATATCTTAACTCACTATCTTGAAATTTTCAAAAATGAACATTCCTTCTTAAGTACATACTTAAGAACGGTACTGACACATTTAGGAGTTTACACAAAAGAATCAGCTGTCGCGCATCTATTTGCCTAAACCGTCCTTGAGGTTCATACTTGCCAATTCAAACGGTTTACATTCCTCACGAATTGTGTGGGATTTAAAAATGATCTGAATATAACATCCACAATCTCGGTACTGTCTTGCATTGCAACCTCGATAGATATTTATGGACATGCGATGCATCTCTTACATCACTTACATTTTAAAGTCAAACAAAATTCATGTGGAAATCAATCGTCACGCAAGACTGAGGTTCAATTCTAAAAGTCGAAATAAGCCTAGATTGTAAAAAAAAAGAAAAAAAAATAGGAAAGAAATGTTAGATGTAGAAATATGGAGAAGAAGAGGTTGTTTTCTTGGTTGGTGATTGCAAATGCAGCGTTCATATCCGCACCACACGTTTAAGGCCACAGAAACAAGCAGACCATTCAAGCCGTTCTGAAAGGAATGTGACTATCGGCAGCCGATTGCCATAGGTCAAAGCTTTTAGTCACTATACAGACCGATAGACGCGAAATTTTGTAAGCGATAATATAATGTGGGAATTGTTTCTGTTTCTCTCTCCATCTTTTCCTTCTAAGCTTTTTATTGTTTATCTTCTTATTTCTAACGAGCCAAGAGATACTGTTTAAATTCTCTGCAGCAAGCAAAATCTGGGCAATGAGACGGATTTCTTTGAATTCCTTGGGCTGTTTTTTTTCTTTTCAGAATTTCGAGAACGCGCACGGAGAAAAATGGACGTTTATCGGTTTATCCGAAACATCTAGATTCTAGTCTAGACATTCATGATGTGCTTGAAGTTCTGGATGCTTGTTTATATGGCAAAAATTAGATTACCAAAAGAAACTTCAAACATATTATTTCAAATTGTAGTTGAAACAATATTTTTTGCTCTAGAAGTCCAGTTTTAAGATTAAATGACTTTTCTAGGTTTACTTTTTTTTAAATCAGTCAATTCTATTCAATTTTAATACATAGTTCGTCATAGAAAAGATCAAAGTATGAAAAATCAAGGTTTTTGATGAATGATTATGAAGTTTTATGACTTTGTATCAAAAATAAAAAGTTTATAAGAATAATTATGAAAATCTACACACATGCAAATACAATTTTAATGTTCAATTTTTTCATAGAAAATGATGAATTTATGAAACACGAACGAATATTTACAATTTGCAAAAACTTAATAAATATGTAATTTCCTATTTCTATTAAAAATTAAGAAAATGTATAATAGGGCGAAGTGAAAATGTTAAAATTAATCGAATCGTTTCACCTGACAAAAAAAACTAAAATTGATTTATATCTTCTGTTCCCTTCCTTTATTTCGAAATTTGAAAAAAATTTCCCATCAGTTTAAAAATGGTGGCGCACTGTTTTAATGTACAGTTCTTTTCTAATGAACTAAAATAACAAATGGAAAATTAAACAAACAAATTGTAGACTAATTTAAAACATTTTGAAAATGTTAAAACAAAATTTTTATTGAGTGAAATGCATAGTTTGGGCAAAATGTGAATATGGTGAACCTCACATTTCTTCTGTTTACTGAGAAACAAAAACTTTCGTGATGATTAAAACATTTAAAAAAAAACGTGAATTAAAATAAAAATATTTGTTTAATTTATAATTTTGTATTATTGTTTCCTAGTAGATTAAAAAAAGACTTTTTTCAGATACCATTTCAAAATATTTAATTACATTTACCATTTTTACAATACAAATTTCAAAACATCATTTGCAGGTTTATAACACTTTTTTATGCATTGTATGAATTAAATCAAATTAAGACACATTGAAACAAACGATGCTAAAATTTAGTATTTGGATGTAAGGAGTCTTTAATATTTAGATTTAAACATCAATTTCTATCCGTGCTTTCATTTGATATGAGTTCCAGGGTGGTATACTAATTAGTAGAAACTAATATTCACTACCTGATAAAATTCTGAATTAAACCAATTTTATATCATACAGTTTATTAAAAAGTTGAGGAAATAGGTGTTAATACAGAATTGAACCCACGCCCAAATCACATTACCCCCTATCCTGGGTCAAACTATCCTAGAATCTAGATCAAACTATCCTACATTAAACTTACTGGAAATTCATGGGACAAGCAGTAATCCAAAATGCAGTTTCACATCCGATTCAATTAGCACAAATCCATAAGAGTAGATTTATTAAACCTCCAAGTCACCAAGGCACTCACAACGTCCGCGACATGACCGGAAGTGGGGCTCCCTGAGCGCGTCAAGAGGTTATGTTCGGAATCTCGTGATTTTCACTGGGAAGAGTAGACCATATTTTTTCATTTATGACCCACAGTTATCACAATTACACACAGTAAGTACTATTCTTTCAAAATCCAATTATTACCAGATGGACCTTAATCAATAAGTCTCTTCGATCAATACCGGAAGCTTTAAATGCGAATAGTTTTAATGGGGTAGATGAATTTGGCGGGAAGAAAATTGAAAAGAGAAACACGCACAACAACCGCTGACGAGCGACTGACTAGCGAATTGAGTGAAAGAGGAAGAGGGCTAGGGAAGGGAAGATGTTCAGGAAGGGGCGCAGCAGCATAGCGAGGAAGGAGGTGCCGAGCAACGGAGGCAAGGAACTGCCGCCATCTGACGGCCTCTCCACAAATTAAAGTTGTGCCTCGAGCTTTTTATGAATGGATGGAAGCTATCATTCAAGTTTCGAGTTGAATGAAAGCATTACCACTGCGTGTCCAGTCGTCACCCCCTCTTCAACTACAACTAAAACGACAACGGCCATTACTTTTGGGCGCCAGATTTGAAACAACATCTAGAAACAATCAAAAGTGTCTTCCAAACACTGGACACTGATGCAGCTGCAATAGATGAAAGCTAGCCTTACTCAGGTGCGTTGCACTTCCGGAGAAGTGAACATGAGATTACAAAACAGTAGGATGGATCCCGCGAAAAATGGAGCTGTTTCGAGATATTCACGTTTTAATTTTGTTTCATTATAGTTAGCAAAAAGTTTCTAAGAAAAGTTGGACTAATCCAAGCCAAGCATCGTTTTTCTGATACAAACTACTTTAATAAAAGAGACGAATCTCAAGAAAACAGATTAAAGAAATAAAAAAATTCTGCGAGAAAATAGAATGCTGTTTTTCTTTATAGCAAGCAATTTTATCAACAAAATCCAAGAGGTAAAAGACACGTGCTATATCTTTAGCAGATTTTAATCAAAGCTTCGGAAAATTTGTACGTCAATAATGAAAAGCTTCATTACAAAATCACCGCTAGTTTTAGAAAACATAATAATTCTTTGTGCTGCAAATAATAATAATAATAATTGCAGACTCGCAATAGAGCTGAATAATTTGCAGAAGGATTGAATAATAAAATAGTTCAATTTTATTATTTGGCTAATTTATTTCAAATCGGCCCAAGTCACAGAATACTTTCGGTATCAAATATGTTGATTTTCAAGGGAGTTCAGACGACATGCACTTCACCGATTTAATGACATTTTTTGTGGAAAAGATAAAATTTATTTGATGTTTATGAAAAATCAATATTTACATTTGTTTCCAAATCGAACAAAGATAAGAAACCGGTATATACAGTAAAAAAATGGATTATGCCGTTTCTGATTTTGGATTTAAAAAATTGAGGCAGTAATCTATAGACGTTAAGCCGTACAAACTGGATGTTAATTTTGAATGTTCACCATGTTAATATCAACTTTTTAAAAATCTAGAAAAATAAAACACGAAATTTGAAAGATTTCGTAGAATTTCCATAAGCAACGCAAAGAATATTTCAAGATTAAGGGATTTTTAAAACTCATTCGATTGTTATAATTGGAATGTTTTAAGATTATAGGTGATTTTAGCCAATTTCAAAACATTGGAAGAACTTCGAGAAATATAAAATACACAATATTTATATTACTTTTGATAGTGCAACATTAAAAAAAATTGTCGATCGATTTTCGATAAACTGCGGCCTTATTTCAAGAATTGAAATACTCACAACTTTAGCCGAAAATTTATCCTCTAAATCGGTGATATACGTGTCGTCTAAGTTTCTAAAATCCCTTAAAAAGAGCATATTTTTCAAAGGGATTCTGTGACTTGGACATGCACATGTCCGATTTGAAAAGAATTCAACCTGTACCAATTCTGCCTAAACTGGCAATCAATTCTTGAATACTTTTGTTAACATCAGATTCCACGACTTTCGACTTTATGATTTTTATAACCTATTATAAACCTTTTCTATTCACTTTCTATTCTCTATTGGATTCAATGGACGAGTCTTTCTAAAGACCCATTCGATACCGGATGCCGACCCTCAAGGGAATCGGCAGTTTTTCATCCATAGGGCTCGACACGCAACCGAGTGACGAGCAGATGATGTGATGATGTGTCCGAACAAGTCGCGTTTCAACTGAACTAAAAGATCAGTGCCTGTCGAATATTTACTTCTCAGAACGATGATCAGCATCATGATAATTCGACAGCAATAGAATAAGTGGTGTTGCTATTCAGCTAGGATTACTGCGTCCGGCTTTTTTTCAAGATCCCGAAGGGAGACATAATTTTTATCAACTTGTTTTCTTCCGCATAGACTCAGGAGAACAAAGGAATCTCGAATGGGATCGCAAGGTAGCTCTAGATCCACTTTTAGTTTAGTTCACCACTAAAATAACCATAACTTGTAAGTAGATATTCATTAGCGCACAACTGGTGGTTTGCACAGCTAGTCTAGATCCATGTAGGAACTACAAGATGTCGAAATCGAGAGCGTAAAACTATTGAATCGTAGCTACAACTGCTACTGTTACAACCGTTACCGACCTACATTACGAAAACTCAATTTGCACGTAGTGAGATTCTTACAAGACAAAGTAGAGTCGAGAAAGTGCTTGGATTGAAATTGAACGGCGTTAAAGAATCGGGAGGGACTCGACCTCTCCGCTGCATAGGATCAAATGACCAGGTCCCGCAGTCAGGAAGGAGTCAAAGACTCGCACCATGGAGAGGAAAAGGAAGAGCTGATGTTTTCAGGTCTACAGAGTGTAGCAAGGCCCACAGGAAGGTCGACTGCTGCAATCAGCGCACGCGCAACCAGGTAGGGTTCTGGGACTTCTCTTTGAAACGACACGATCCTGTCCACATGGCGTTAGCTACCGTAGTCGGATTACTCGAGTGAGGAACTATGACTAACTGCTTCTACTCTATTCACCAGTTGTATTAAAGCTGATTCATCCTCAGTCAGCGTCAGAGTTATCTGAGTTTTAAGAAGAAGAGACTTGGAATCACTGATGAAGAAATCTAGACTATAGATACCTGATTGTATTGGGGACAATTAAGATGAATAAATAGGATCATGCACGTCAATAAACCTACTAAGCTACAGCTTTCATCCTCAACTTTCATCTGGTCCACAGAAACAGTTTCCACGAACTGATATAGCATAAACACTAACCGGTTGTTGACCTATCTTTCTTTTAATCTCTTCGTCATATTCTCTTGACGTGGAATCGATTGATTTATTGATCGAGTAATCAGACCAGAGTCGAAGTGGATGAAAAATTAGTCGATGGCGAGAAATAGCCAGTTAAAAATAATACTAGCAATATTGCTTCATTCACAAGAGTAGCTCGGCTTCTTATAACAGTACTCTCGCGTACCCGGTAGCACTTCCAATGACCTTCGACCCTGATAATCGGATTCCTCATTCTCAAAATCGACTCGCGCAGAATCGATTCGATCGTGATCTCGTTACATGATCGGCCGAGGTCTGGTTGGACGATTCCAGAGTCGCCATGGTGCAGAGGCCGGCTCGTTCTGGCGCGCTACGCGTTCTATATTTATCCTACTCGTTAATTCTATCTTCGTCGCGCACCGTTCATTCATGAGTACGTCTGTCTCTGTCACGCACCCTGTCTTATTTCCCATCCTTATCCCGCTTACGCACGTCCATTCTCGCTTCTTCAACTTACTGGCTTCTTCCCAGGGCTGAATTTCCTTATTGGTGAACTAAACGAATGCTCTTGGGGCCCTTGTAGCCGCATAATTGATAGATTGATTATCAAGTTCTTGATAGGACTGATTAAGATCTAACGAGAAATAAACTTGTCTTCATTCATCAAGGCACATTCTTAATAAGATATATCAAGCTTCATTTCAGTCACTACGAGTTGAACTCTAAACTTCTTTTCGAAAAATACCGACGTGAGAAACTCTCGACCTTTTAATGAACAGAATAATCAGGTAATGCACGGGGTTTCGAAAACTATGGATCCGCTGCTGGTTCCCTCGTTCACTTGCTCGATTGCTTTTCTGGCTGGCTCCGCTACGCCGGACTAAACATCTGTAACCTAGCTAACCGAGATCCAAGAACGTGGCTTCGATCCCAAGCGAAACGTACACGCCCAAAATAATTCCATAGTCCATTCCTAAGTGTAAACACTGGGCGCGTTTCTTCGAACTCGCGAACAAGGTACATGATCTCACCGGTCGTTTCATCTCCCGGTGTCTGCGAAATCGTAGATCGCGGCTCTGATACAAGCTTCATTTCTCTTTGAAAGTGATTTACATCCACTGCCTTCTATCTTGTCAAGAAAAATGAATAAATGAAAGTAAAACTTGGAATTACTTTAGCATGAGTAATATCAGTGGTATTTGACGACATTTAATTTCTGTTTCAAATTAGAGACCATCGGCCTTCTAATAGATCTAAGCCTCGGGCTACTACAAGTAGGAAGCATTATTATAGCTTCATTATGTATAACCGTATTCCAGCTAGGGATCCTAAATCAGATCCTACAGTTGTCGGGAGGTTTTAATTATGATCAACATTCCTGATCTTATCAGAACCTGGGCCTCGTTCTTCGAAGCTGATAGGATAAAACATTGGAATGACCGAAACCATCAGTTTTGTGAACTCCAGGTTCTTCACCTGGGCCCTAAATTGCCAGACGGCTTGGAAGCCCGAGATTAGTTAATCCCAGAATTCGGTTTAATACGAGTCGTAACGAAACATCAAACTGCTTCCTCAGAATCCAACCAAGATCTCTTGGCGATATTTGCTGGGTAGTAGGAGTTTGCGAAGGAGCTGTGCCAAGAAACAAGAAGTCTACGGTCCGTTGCGAAAACGTCGGCCCCGTCTCGAATCTGAAGTAAACAGTCTCCGGTTGAAGGCACCAGGCCCTTTACTTTCTCGCAAATTGAAAGCAATTCAGTTTCTCAGTGGATTAAGCAGTAGAGGTATTTTCAGCCTGTCAGTACAGATAATCAATTGAAAGTAACACCAATTGCCTCAAAATTAGACCTAGACTATTTGCAGCCTTCGTAGCTGAAACTAATAACTCTGGTCTGATTTAAAAGATTCTGAACATTTATCCTACTTTTTTCAGTATCATGCTGCCCGAGGCAATGAATTCTTTGCATTTTCAGAACTTGAGAAGCTTAAGTGCACACAGCAGATAATCGTTCGGCTGTAACGACTTGGACTACGGCAGATCAAAGACGCCGACGTGGAGTGTTGCTACTGTATTTTCTATTCTGTGACCAAGAGGACGGATACCCGGTGAGACGGGAACATCTGGTACGGGGATCGCCGCGTGGGGCGGCCTTCGTTCTCGAGGCGGACGAGAATCATGCAAAAACTTCGCGACTCCTCGCGCCCCACGTCCACAAGCAACCTCTAAAATAACGCGCGACCTCTCCTCCTCTCCCATGTCCCCTTTCCACCACAACACCTTCATATCCACTCCTTCTGTCTCTACTTGCCTCCTATCTCCCTTTCGATCTTTACCCTCTCAGTATCTTTCTCTCTTTTTCATCACCTCTTTCCCTTTCCTTTCCTTCTTTCACTACTCGCAACATCACGACACAGATGCTTCACGCGATGCGTGGGCCTCAAGCTGACACTTATTTAGTCGACAAGATGCAAGAAATCACTTTAATGTTTTCATTGAATTAAAATCGAGATTAAAATAGAAGGATTGATAAACTATACTTCCGTTAAATTGATGTATGCTAGTGCAATAAGAAAAACATCTTATTCTACAACGGGTGTAGTAATCACAGTTAAAAAGCGAACAAACTGAAGAACTAATTGTAAGCTGCAACATCTTCCAAACAAGAAATATACCCGTAAAACCTTCAATACAACATTCCCGCATTATATTTGGATACAGGAACTCATATTAAGATAATATGCAATGGACCAATATCATCCAATTGATGAGTTTTCAGATCAATTACTGGATACAAATCTAATAAGACATAGACAGTAGGTTTTATTCTTTAACAATAAAATACTTCAATCGAGGATCATTTCATCAGTATCCCGAACCATGCTGGCACCATCAAATCAGAAGAATTCTAGAAGACACCACATTCCTACAGTAGCATTACTTTAACAGCTTTAGCTGAAGAAATACTTACGATGCAAAAATCCTCAGGATCAAGAAATGCTCAAGATTGAATACAAAAACTACAGTGTAACGTACTCGTCAAAGAGAGAAGGGAAGAGAGAGAAATGAGAGGTCCAAGAAGAGTGGAATGAACGAGGGGTCTTATGGGACTGAGCGTGACCGAATGGAGGGGACTTGAGTCCTGACGATGGAGAACCGGGCATGATGAGGGGAAGAGGGTACTAGGTACCGGCAGAGTGGCCGAAGAAGTGGAGGCTTCTTGTACGCAGTGTGACAGCGTGATTCCAGTCAGTGGCGACCTGTTGGTGTTGCTGGCTCCCGCGGTTACGCGTTTACGCACACTAGCCAACATGGACATTCACCAACACGCGCCCACTGGACTTACGCGTTCACACACTTGCAGAGAGAAGTATGGGCGAAGCTCGGTTACCCGCTACTCGAGAGCCCGTATGGGCGGTTATGTACCCCGGGGCGAGGGGCCGGGAGGCTGCGAGGGGAAACACAAGTACAAACATAACTACTTGCGCATATACTCATATACCACCAAACGGCTTGCCGAATCGTTCAATGCACAACACAACCATCCACCAGGGCTGAATCTAGGCGATAATGGCCCCAGCCAATTGAGGAGGTCGCGAGCGATATTTTTGATCTCTTATTCTACTAAGTAACGAAGACAAACAACTAGAAATTTCTAATGTACTGAATACTTCCGACCATATTATTTCTTCGGCCTTCAGGGTAGAATTCCTCAACTCGAGTCCTTCCCGGACGTTGAGATTTCGTTAAGCGGCTCTCGAATACCTCTGGATTCAGTGCATGCGTGAAAGAAGGAGGCTCGATTGAAAAGCGAGAGAGAAAAATTAAGGCGAGATGAGTTGGAGGAGCAAGAATTACAGAAACTTTAATGGATGAATTAAGGTAATCGGCAAATCTACCGTGACGACATTATCGCCGTGTATGGCGAGCATCCTCGACGACGAGGAGAGCCCCGGAGGCGTACGAAGCCGGTCGGTCGTCGTACTTTCGGGACGATCATCATTCAAGGCATCGCCGTTACGCACGCGAGGAGGAAAACACGCACGCCAGTGTATACGCGGTGTCGAAAGATAAAAGGAACGCCAACGATAAATCCTCTTCGTCATTATACTTATCTCTCTTGCTCTCTTGCCCCTGGCTCGGACTCTCTTTATTCACTCATACACTCGTTAAAAGGTTATGTATACGTCGACTGCAGTTAACGATTAAATATTATTTAAGGTCTTGCGTACACTGAACAGTTATGAGCATGAGTCTCTGGTTAAGTGTGTCTTATTCAGATGTCTGCTTGATAATAAATACTGATTTGGCTGATCCTATTTCTGTTGGTATTCAAACAACAGCGCTAATTGTCTACTGCGAAAAGCAAGTAACCAGACAGCGTGACTGTTGAAGGAAAGAATTATACCCTTGCGATTTTGTGTTTATGTTTCGCCCGGCCTTGTCCTTAAAGTATGTGCTAACATTTCTATGCAGTCCAGTTCAATAAACTCATTCTGATGAACAGAAGAGTTTTATTACACAGAGAGGGTAAAGGGCCAGAGTACCGGTACCCGAGAGATGGAACACGAGCAGCAGGCAATTTTGAAAGATGTAAGGAGAGGGTACTACTGAAGGGACACGCAACACCGGATATCCTCCAGACGTCGCCTACGCGGTATGCGTGCGTGCTCCGTCGCTTTTTTTTACCCTCTCGGCTCAATATCGGAGCTCAGAATAAGACTAAAACGACGAATACGATCTCTCGATATTGTAAAACCACAAATGCCTCTATTCAGTATCTGTCGAGGAATTTTTTTTTGTGTTCGAGTAAAAAGAAGTATCAGTACAAGGTGACGGTTTTTATATCGAGAGACCTTTCGAATTCACGCAAGAGAATGAAAACATTTTTCGATAAAACTACAACTCTGCTATTCGATTTGAAAAACCAAGCCTGGCGAAACACTCCTCCAGTGACCGTGCTATGAATTTCAATAAGCGTTTTGTAATCCGACGATTTTAGTGACAGCAGTGTATGGTGAATGGGTACGTGCTCAAGCAGCAGAGAAGAGAATTGTTGTGAATCAACGTCTATCCTAATGCGACTGCGTCAGTTGTCATTGAATGCAATGACGATTACGAGATCGCAGCTCGCGAAAGTATCTTGGTGTGCCAGCAAAGTTAAATAGTCTATGTTTCAAACAGACTTATATACACATGAGCCTAAGTGCATTCTATGCTACAAACACATTAACAACAGAAGGCAGTTCCAGAGGTTTCTAGGAAACATACGACCAACTTCCTTCTCTTTTTCCTTGACTAGTTTATCAATGAACGTATACGTACGTGCATGGCATCACCTGTTTACGAGCTATTTTTGACTAAATGGTCCTTTTCATTACTGGCCACGGCCTTATACCTAATATATTCCACTTCCTAGTCAGAATAACGTTTTACAGTTATCAATATATTCCAATTCCACGTTAAGGTGAAATTCAAAAAGAATATTCCCATTAAAAATAATAATTCTACAGGTGATTCCAACGCCAGTGACTTCGACGCTACGCCCGGAACTGAGTAGACGTCTTATTGATTTTAGAACGCTAGAAGCTTGATAGTGGGTCACATATCTGATTTGAAAACGAAGAAAATTTCAAGACCAGACTTTCAAAAAGAATCATGAGGAAAGAAGCAGCTAAAGTTTGTTGAGAAAAGTGTAGTTCTGGAAGGGACCTTTTGAAGAATTTCAGAAGCAATACCACAAGAACGATAGTCGTTTCTTTCGTTTTGGCAATTCACGAGGCAGCAGCTGCGCGTTGCTGCGGTAAGAAAACTTAGGAAAAAAAGAATTTTTAAAGAGCTCTCAAAGGTAATTCGAGGTTGGACCCACGAAAGGTCGTGCTGGACGCAGGTAACCGACTCCTTCGGGTCCTTGTGCCTCCTGCCCTCCACCCCTCTGCCACTCACTCGCTCATACCCGTATATTTCTTCTCTTCACCACTGCTTTTCATCTCGCTCTGTCGCTTTATGGCCGCCGGCTCACGGGAGATGGAATGTGGACGCCATATGGCCAGGGCCTCCACCCACCCAACCACCCACACACGTACAGAATACAGATATGTCTGTGCGCACGTGTATGACACCCTACACCCACTGTGCGGTTAGCACCACTGAACGAACACACGTCAAAAAACTATTTTCGGATGGGTGTGCGGGAGTAGGTTTCAAAGCGCGCTGCACTCGCGGCACTTTCACGGATGTCATGAAATCATATTGACTTTTATAAGAAAGAGGAAGAGAGGACTTGAATCTACCAGTTGCAGAAAAAAATAAATAAAACAGGATGTATGAAATAAAAATGTACGCTCATTGATGAAGAGCTAATCTCCTTTTTCTGTGGTCATTAACAACAATATTTACTTAGTAATCACTTAGATACTACTTTTCCGGTTATCGTATCCTCACGTCTATTCTCGATAGTCGAATACACAGTAAATAAAGATAAAATTCGTTAAAAAATTCCGGGATAATTAAAATTATTCATAGGTCAGCGTCGCTCGTCCTCAACTTTACATAACATGCAATATTCTTACGCAATACGCGCATTGAGCGGTGACTGTTCGGCAGTGTGAACTACGTTTATTAAGCGAATAATGTTATAAAGATTCTTATTTTCTAATTCCACGGATTCCTTTAATTAGATTATCTTGATTTCTCAATATTTTCTGAATTAATCTCTTGTAATTCAACACCTATCCTTTCGTATTGATAACAACAGGAAATTCTTTAGGGTCCACGTTACGAGACAGTCTTCCGGCCGATTTCCACTCTCTTAGTCGGGGTGCGGTATCATAACTGCGATAAATTGAGAAACCTCGGCTCAGTCGTATCTGTTTTGAGAATGAGATACACAATGCAGAGAGAGAGAGAAAGTTCGAGAGCAGACAAATTACATGATAGAGACAGAGGGCGTCGCGAGAAATTGAACAAACGCGAAAGAGAGATGCGAGAGGGGGATGAATAAAAGGGAGATAAGCCGAAGAAACGGACACAGCATTTGAAGTATAATGATGAATGTAGATTATGAGCATGCTCGTACAAGAGAGCAAGAAAGGTACAGGCGAGTGAGAAAAAGAGAGAAAGAAATTCCAGAAATAGTGGGGAAGAGACTGGAGAGCCAAGACGAAAGGGGATAGAGATAACGGGGTTGGCAAACAGAGATAACGTGGCGCATGCCCGTACACTCAGAACCGCTAACTTTGGACTTGGATTCCTCCTTGCTTTGGAAAATCAAACTTGATTGGTTAATTAACACGAGCTAGAGATTACGCTTCAACTATTCTTGAAAACGAATGTCAAAACAAAAGCAAAACTTGAAAAGAAAATGCAGCCACTCAGACCCTACAGTCCCTAATCGAGCCTCCAGAGTGTCTGAACGTGAACATTTACGAGATTTCTTGCGTGTCATCGTGACACTGAATCAAATCTCCGACTATTCAGAAAACAAAAACACTGATTCTGAGAATTGGTTAACCAAGAAGTGTGAAATATTTGAGCTACCAGACACCAGTGGGAATTTACATTCTGATAAAAGGCTGTCTCGACTGGTCGGCTTCGATACACCTAAACGATAGATAAATTAATCGTAAGGTGGATCGACCGACCGCAGCCATATAAATAAACAATTTCCTCCTTCGAGACTAAAAGATATTGCAAACAACCAAACTTCGCGGACTATCCGAGTAAAGAGACTGGAAGTTAATCTTTTACCATTCCACTTACGTAATTTAATGCGTTTTAGGCAGGGGCCATGCAATTCTTATTCAATTATACTCCAACCTCATACTTTCCCTTTAAGCGTTTCTTGCTTGCTACTGCAACTTCGTTTCTTCCAGCTTTTTGTAATAATGTGAAATTATAGTTAATCGGCAAGTTCTTATTTTCCCATTTCAAAATGCAAACAATTCTTTCCATCAAAAACGAATCCACAGCAACATGATGAATATGAGCGGTTTTGCTCATGAATATAAAGATCACCCTACAAAGTATCTGCAAGATTTTCAATTTTAAAACCCAAGACTCTACCCATCCAACAAATCGCAAGTCCCGAGAGACGATTTCCGAGGACGCTCGAGGCAAAAACAAACCTCGATTCGCCCACGCAAAAGACGTTGCTCGGCACGAATGCCAAAGCAATCCCTCCACCTGCGTAGAGGATCGCCCCTTCGTCCCGCGTGCACTTTTGCGTCTCGGAAACCGGCCCCAAGATTTCTTTCGCGACCAAGGAGCGCCGGTCCATAGAAGCCCGTACATACCAATATGGACCGCGTGGAAATCGTGGTTTCATTCATGCGACTGCTTCGCGTATATGTGCGTGTTAGCATGTGTAGGTCGATGCGTGGCACGCTGAATTTCTCTAAGAATCGGCGAGTGGTGCCCCCACGTACACGCATACCTACTCGCGGGCAATTCCATACTACCAAACTCGATTTACACCTACAGGATGGAGCTGACACACACCTATTCAAGTTACAAACCGAAACGAGCAGCGACTTTCTCGCAACTTTCTATCTCTTGACGTTTCATTCACTACCTTCAACATTGTCAAGCCTGTCCTCCCATAGCTGAAGTTTCAACGAAAACGGATTAATTCAAAGAGTATTGGATGATATTTTTAAAAAAGATTTATGGAGGCTTGGTGTGATCGTGAAAATGAAACAATCTGTCAAACTGATATAAATGGATGTAAAGGTTTCTGATTCCACTTGAAGATTATTTTTCTGTCTGTTTGTGGGACATGATAATTGCCTTGTTCTTTAATCAATAATAAACAAGTTTTTGGATTTAGGATTTAAATACATATGGGTTTCCGTTCCTAAAGCTTGATTGCAATGCTTCTATAAACTGATTCAAAGTCTACGGTGATAAGTAGCCACGGGACTTTACTTTCTAGTTTAGAGTTATGTGGAGCGAGCACTCTTACATCAGTTGCTGGAGAAGCTGTTTCTTCAATTTATTAATCAATTCTGTTCTAGAAAGACTGCAGAGATCTAGAAGGCTTAGTTCCAGCTACATGAGATGAAGACTGTTTATAAACAAGAACTTAAACGATCAATAAAGGGTTCAAAACAGAAAGATATAATTTATATCACTTGATCAAATATAATTCAAGCTGAGCCTCAAATGATTTATAACTCTAAGAGTCATTGGGTCTTCAATGGCTTGTCTTAAGAACACAGAATCCAAGAATAAGAGATTTATTACCAGATTTATCACTTCTTCTTTCGTTTTTATATGATCTCACTATTCAGCAGTCCTGCAATTAGTCTTTAATTTTCGTTTCACAATACCATGTGGAATTTCCATCAACTTTTTATAAATTGGATTTGCTTTCTTAAATATGAATTACTCTTTTTAAATTTTGACATAGCCTTCCTGGTTGAGTCAGTTGCTTAGAGGCTAAAGTTAAGAATAACGACCTCGGGTGATTTCAACATCCAGATTACCTGCTTCTACAATTAGTCTGATCAAGCAGATAGGCGAGTTGCCAAACTCGGATGAAAAGTAATGACACTTTCGAGTCCGCTCAACGACCCCGGTCAAAGTTTGAGGACAAAGAGGAAATAAAGAATTAATTGTTCATGAAACAGACAATTAACTAAATCGAATATAATCAGAAGAACCAGGTCACCTGTTTTACTAATTGAGAAAGAACCTTTCGATATTTTAGAATGTAGAGAAGTATTTGAGTATTTTCGACAGAATATTGATTATTAGACAAAAATGGATGTTAGGTTGTTGTCTTACTTTCTGCACAAAGCAACAAATATTGACAAATTAACAATATTTAATGTTTATTTATTCCCAAAATTATTTCTGATTCTTGCACAACATTCAAATGTTAATGAAATTAACTTTTGAAATCTTTAAATATTTCTTATATATTAAACGAAAAAATTGATATTAAAGACTCTAAGCTGGATGTCACGTAAATTGAATAATTATTAATAAAGACGAGTGCTCGAGGATCGGAAATAATAAACGGCGGTCTCTGATTAAAAATGCTTTCGGATTTTATAGAAATTGTCATGTTTGCATGTAGTTTTTGCAGAATTAAAAATCTGTTTGAAATATTTTAGATTCTGTCCTTTAATATCTTTGATATACATGAATTTAAAATCTTGGTAATATTTGCTTCTTAATATATACGGGTGCTCTGCTTCAATATCTAGAGAGATTTTAACTTAATATATATTTTTCTCTAGCCTGTATTTTTTTCTGATTTTATCTAGCTAAGACTCTTATTAGGGTCTATTTTTGGAAGAAGAAACTTTTGTGTTGCTGACAATCATTTTGTTATTTTTGATAGAAGTGCAGCAATTTAAAAAAAAATCAGTTTTAAGGTCTCTGTGGTCTTTGAGAGGCAACATTTGTAGGATTAGATTGAAGAATAGCACTGAATGGATTATTAGAAGTGTAATAATCTGCACACTCTTCATCCTGTTTCTACAATCTGGATGGTAGGTAGTTCCTAGAAGAGTCTCACAATGAAGATTATCGTCTCAATAGAAATCTTTTATTGACTTGTAACAACCTGGACTTTAGACGAAATTTAGCTGTAGTTTGATACTGTATAAATGTATTTGATACTATTATGTAGTTATCGTTTTCAATTTAATGCTCTAATTGCTTCTGTGTGCTTAATGATACTTCCTCAAATAATTGCGTTTTTTTCACTCAGATTATTAATTTGAATGTATGACCTCAATAATATGTTTGCCGTGCTTTAACTTTTGGATTCTGACTTCTAATTTTGAGTATCGATTAGGACTGTGGATTAAGATTCCCTATTAAATAATGACAATCTGATGGAATTTGACTTTAAGATTGTGACACTTGTTTATGATGACTCTCCGTTATGTATTGCAATCTTGGCTCATGAATATGACTTATTGTGACTTTTGATTATAAATCCTGATTGTGGATTTCGGTTATGATTATTGATTATCATTATAGTGATATTACGTGATCTTAATTATTTATTTTGTTAGTAACTCTCAGTTCTTTCACTTTAACTCCCTTAATATGATAAAGGCCCATCACTTATATCTCAACGATCTTATTTGAACGAGTTGACCCACCTAAAGATAAACCCTCTTTATTAGGCTTAATTTCTCAAGTTACGACTTAAAAGACTTTTCGGTCCAGTAAATTACTGTATTTAAGGCCTTAATGAAATGAAGGAAAGTATCAAAATAGAAAAAAAAATTTGGTAACACTTCGGAACGATCTAAAGATCAGGATTTACCAGTAGATGGCTCAACACTTTTGAAAAATAATTGATGAAAAACTTACCGATTCGACTTGGGGGCCGTGGAGGCGCAGGATAGTTGGGCGGCGTCAGCGGCGGCGGCGTTGGGGGCGGCAGCTCGTGCACCTGAAACTGCTTCCTGATGAAGATCTCCGCTGGCCTCCTAGAGGCCAAGGGTGAAGATGAGGCTGACGAGGACGTCGACGAAAGGGACGTTGAAGACGTCGAGGATCCGAGGTTCCTTAGCGTCGTGGGACTCAGATTGTTGGGGGGCCAGGGTGGGCGCCGCGGAGGCAGCGCCGGGGGCGGGGGGCAGTCCAAGGTATCCACACTTCCACACTTTTTAATCCACCTACTACACCGAATAACGTCCTTCACTTCTCCACCACCCGCGTTAATTTTTCGATGCACCTTTCAAAGTAAGATCCTGGGAAATAACACAAACACACAAACCGATGAAGTTTTGAGTTGAGGGGCCACTGTTTTTGTGTTTTCTCTTTCTCCCTGTGTGGAATTGGAGAGAGATGATCTGGTGTAGATCGGTCGCCAGTAAACAGCCTCCTTCATTCACTGCTTATTTTATACGGGCGCAGAAATAGCCTGCTTGCTCGATCCTCTTTCCGAGTGCAGCAGCCAAGCCCGGTTGGCTCCCTCTCTCTCGCACTCCCGCATTCGTGTCACGCGGCGTCAACGACTCACTGCACCAACAAGACGAGAACGACGACGGAGAGCAAGAAGAATACGACTAGAGGGCTCCGGTCCTCGTCGAGCATCGCCTCTCGACGAGGCTCGCGCTTGCACGCACGCACGCACGGCCAAAAACTCACAGAGTTCGCCGTCCCCTCTCCTCCACAACTGCAAACTCCAATCCCCACCGCTTCCTCCTCCTCCTTCGCCGCGAGAAGCACCCCACCGACAGGTGCGTAACTCGCGCCTCGATCGCCCCTAAGGCTCTTCCTCGTACCGCTGCCACGATCTCGTTCCCTCGACCGGAGTACTCGTTCCACGTTCCGCGTTTCTCGCCACTCCGTCGTTCCACGCCACTGGCTCTCCTCTTCTTTTTCCTTCTCTCTTCCACCGGCGAGTATTTCCCCTTGCAACCCTCTCGCTCCACGCGCTTCTTCGACCTCACAGAGATCCACGACAGAGATCGACTTCTCATTCGCTTCGATCTCCTTCCGTCGCTCTTCGGCCAAGTCCGGACGCAGTTATCGGCCGGCCGATTTCCCTCGAAGATCGTCCAACTACGAGGCGCTATCGACGATCTACTTGAGCAGCTTCTTTTCCTCCGAGAGATCGAGACCGTGTCCGCCACTCACGGGGGCACGAGTGTACTCGTGGCCGAGCAAACGGGCCCCCTGGATCTCGCCCCAGAGTAAAAAGAGAGGTAAGACCTCGCGCGAGACAAGTTCAGCTGGCCTCGGCGGCCATGTCGCTGTGCTTCGTCCAGGGCCGTACTCCACCAATACCGGGCCACCTCTGGATCTCTTTCTACTTTCGCCGGCTCACATCGCACTACAACCCCGAAGATCCTTGGACCAAAACAGTCCGACTTAAATCAGTCTGGTCCTGATGTTCACTTCTGATGTGCACAAATCACTGACTCTGTTCCTTTTATACTACTTTTCACTCTCTTTTCTTCCCTTCACTTGATTCGCCCTTTTCTCACTTGCAACACGATCACGTCTTTTAACTGAACATCACTATTATTGTGTAGGAATGATATCCAGACATAACTTGAGCAAATCTCGCTGTCGCGCACGAAAGCGAAAAAACCACACTTACTACTTCCGACTCGCGGCGTGCCCTCTTCGTTTCTGAGCGTTCGACCGCCGGCTGCGCTCAACTCGGTGTCGCTGCTCGCTCGTGGTCTGTGGGTGGGGTACATCGCGCATGCGCCCTTACTATCCGATGTCTCCCCTCCTGCCCCGCAGTACTCCACCGCCATGGGTAGACGACGGCACGACCGAACCCCCACCCCACCCACACTTCGACGCCATTCCCTTAGGCCAGACGTGATACTTCATTCATGCTCGTATTGTACAACCAGGGCCGACGCCTCCTAAATTTCGGCCCCGCTTCCGTCCAGCTGCGGAAGAACGGAAGTAAATTTTCCGCCAATTTTCATGAGCTGCGGAAATAAAGGCCGGAAGTCGTCCTTTCTTTCCAGGGTTCCCTGGGGTTTCGAGGAGAATAGGACGAACATCTTTTGTATTAGCTTCGCTTCCTTTCATTTCTTTATTTTTGATCGAGGCTAGCCGGAAAATTGTGAAGAATTTCCATACATTTGTTTTGAAAGGTATTTGCACTAAATTAATAATACTAAAGGCTTTCAGTTACTGAATTGATTGCATTTTAAATACTAATATTGAAACAGTTCGATATTTAATTACTTTCAGTTTGGAATTTTTATGATTTCTTAAAATCTCTTTACTTTGTTTCACTAAAAAAGAATGAAATATTAGTAATTTGAAATTGTATAAATATTTCACTTAATTGTATGAGATTTAAGTAAAGCAATAGTTTTTTATTTTTTAGAATTTTTTTTGTAAATTTTTTGTTTTTTAACACAGTTTTTCAGCGTTTTAAATAATGTTATCAACTAGCAGGGAACATCGTGACTGGAATACAGTCCTGGAACCGTTAGATCTAGGAGAGTAAGATGGATCTTCTCTGTAAATCCAGTGATTCTAAAATCTAAACTTAATTCTCAACGGAATGGAATATGCACTCTGACTTTTCACGAGAAGTTCTGTTTTTGCTTACACGCACTAATTCCTGCATACCAACAATTCTTAGTATCGCTTAAAAATAACGTCACACATAGTTTCATTTGATTTATTCTTTGTTAATTACTTTTTTAAGGGACAATTTAAAAAATAAAGTTCAATTTTTGTTCTTACTTAAAAAGTATAGGAGATGCAGTATCGGAAAATAAAAACTATAAGTAACAATAATTGAGTAAACTAAATAATCCGAAAGTCAAATCATTAAGAATGTTTCTATTTCTAGCCTATCCTTCAATTCATAAAAGATACTATATATCGTTAATTACTACAAAAAAATTTAATTAAATTTTTTATTGAAGCTTTTTGCGGAATATTTTAACAAAATTAAGTTTAAGAATAGATTTGTATAAAGCTTTCACATTACTTATGTAATAATAAATACCCACTCATTTTTAGATTTTTAGACTTTTTAAAGTCCAAAGTGTCTTTATCCTTATAGATTGTATTTGGCTGATTAAAATGCCAGCGTAAACGTTAAATATGATACGGTCTAGTTTTGCCTACGCGGACACTAAGCACGAAGTGGCAGGCGTGTTTTTTCAGCTCAGGTTGCACTAAATAAAAAGATATTCGCTAAGTAACGCGCTGTCAATCTCGTATCTCTTTTTCCATTTGTTCTCAACCAATTTCACATAATTTTTTTTTTATTTAAACTAAATATCAAAATTACCGTTGGGAATTTTCAGTACGGCTAGCGAGAGTAGTTTTAAAAATCACTGACTTTGAAACCTGACTACTCGGTCGAAAAAGGAACGAGAACTTTTTTTACAAAACCGTTAAGAACGGGTAATTAAAAAATGTCTCGAATTTTGTACCTTGACTTCTATTAATGAAATGACCTAGGAAAGTTTTAGAAAAATCTGAAATTTATACCAAATAGTCTTTGAAGCTTTATCTTTCATTCAAGCTGATAACATTTTAAAAATTCTCATGGGTTCCTGAGATATGACGAAATGTCCAAGCCGACTGAAACACGGCCCAGAAACGCTTGGACATTTTTAGTCATATCTCGGAAATTCATAAAGGTTTTTGAATTTTTGCTAGCTTACAATAAAGACAAGACTTCTCGTCTCTAAAGAGCACAGAAACACGTATAAAAAAAAAACTTGTGAGAAGTGACTCCCGGCTGGATTCGAACCTCTGACCTGCGATTCATCAGTTTTTTACCTATCCATTCAGCCAAAGTCGCATCATTTTTGTTAATTGTTAATTATTACAATTTGGATGTCAAACACTTCTATTTTAACCTTAGCTTACACAACCATGAGAAATTACATCTCCAGTAATAATATTAATAAAAGAAAAGGAAATTCCTGTACATTGTTACTGAAATTGATGCAGACTATTTGTCTGGACTTGAGAACTTCATCAAGATTATTTACTAATATCGACTGCTACGTGGGATGCATCAACCAGATGATCGATGCATATCAATCATCCTCAATATGAAAACACATGCTCCATATCGTCTCCTAAGTAATGCAGCTAACTGAGGAGTGCCCAGTTGAACTAATAAGGCGGCATGTAGAACTATACTTAGCACGTGATACTCGTGTGTGGGAAGACGCTCAAGGTCTCCACCCGAGTATTGAATTACAGACTCGCCTTCGAAAAAAAATTGATCCACACCAATATATGTATATCAACACCCATTTGACCCCCCAGAAACCACAGAGCGTCCCTATCAAACTTGCAATTTCCTCTCGGACTGGAAAGGCCTTTCTCCTTCGCGGAAGGATGACCGCAAGGACGACGAGACTCATTCACTGGAACCGAACTCGTGAATTTAGCCCAGCCGTTTAGCGAAGGATCGACAAGGTGAGTGTCCGGGGTTCGAGTCCTGGCCGATAATATTTTTTTTTCTAATTTTTTGGGAAAGGATAGCAAGAGTTAAACTTGTAAAAAAGGTTTGGATACTTCTTTTAAAGTTTTTTACTTAAATTTTCATTTATACTGTAATACAACAGTTCAGTTTTGGGCACTATTTATTATATTAATAGGAAAATAGAAAGTGATCTAAAGATCTAGGCAAAGTGACAAACACGATTCGCGTGCGGTTTAGTTTTCTAGGGAGGATATCCGGTGTACTACGGTACGGAAATGCATCCCGTCGGCGTCCACGTGTAACGAGTCAACCAACAAATGCATTTCCGTCACGCCTTCCGAATCGTATAACTTTACCCTGTATGTGAACCACGTGCCGTTGAAGGGTCTTAATTAATTTGTTCTCCCTTTCATCAAGTGCAGTACAAATGAAAAGACTTTCAAGTAGTTTAAGGTTAATAGCTATCTTTCGAATATTAAAACACTTATTCTTTTTTCTTACTCTTTTCCTTTAGATTCAACCATAAAGATAAAAAAAACCAAAGACTGGAAACCAAAAAGACCATTACAAAGGAAACCGGGATGGGTTGACATCTCTAGGGTTCGATTCCCGGTAAAATAACTTTCATTCATTCATTCATTCATTTTGTTGTTGAGGATTCATCTGCTTGCTGAAAATTTGTTTAATTTTTGGAAAAAATTAATTTTTTTTACTCAAAATTTAACTATGTCATTTTTTATTTAAAATTGTATCTTGTTTAGTGAAAAATTCAACTATTTCGTTGAAAATTTACGTTTTTTAGTTGAATATTCAATATTTAGTTGAAGGTTATTCTTTTTTGGTTGAGGATTTAACAAAGTTGAACTACTTTGTTAATTTTTTTGTCTGAAAATTTGGCTATTCCATTTTTGGTTAAGAATGTAATATAATGTTGAAAATTTACTATTTGGTAGAAATATAACTTATTTTATTAAAAATTCATTTTTTGGGGTAAAAATAATTCTGGCTTATTGAAAATTTATCTTTTCGGTAGAGCATTCAAATATTTTGTTGGAAATTTGTCTTTTTTTGGTTGGAAATTCGTGCTTTTTTGTGTATCGATAAGATTTTTTTTAACTGAAAATTTAACTGTTCCGTTTTTGGTTAAAAACATATTTTTTTTGGCGAAAATTGCCTTGAAAATTAATTTGAATAGATTGATAATTCGTTTTTATTTGTTGCTGAAAATTAGTTGTTTTTTTTTTTATTTCAAAATATAATTATTTCATTTTCGGTTGTAAAACCCTCCTTTTTTAGTTGAAAATTCAAATATTTCGTTGAAAATTCATGTCTTTTTTGAAAATGTATGCGTTTTGTTTAAAATTTCTCTTTTTTGATAAAAAATGAAGTTTCTTGGTTGAACATTCATCTTTTTGGTTTTAAAAATTTATCACTTTTTGTAACAATTTTAACTTTTCAAGTTAAAATATCAACTATTACATTTCTGGTTGAAAATTCTTTTGGATCGAAAATTCATCTTTTTTGGTTGGTTAAAAATCAAAGTTTTAGTTGACAATTAAACTCTTTAGTTAAATTTCGTACTTTTTCCCCGAAAATTAATATTTCTTTCTAAAGATTTATAATTTTAGTTAATAATTCAATGCAAATTTAATGATTCCACTTTTGGTTGAAAATTCATCTTTTTTGGTAGAAAATTATTCTTCTTGGTTGAAAGTTTATTCTTTTTTATGTTTTGTTCAATTGTCTTTTTTTTCAAATAAATTTTTTTTTAAAACATTTAACATTAAATGTCTTATTGAGAATTCATTTCCTTTTTCTTGATGAAAAATCAACTACTTGGTTCAAAGTTGGTATACTTTGACAAACAATAAATATCTTTCTTGCTTGCATATTGATAATTTGAGTTAAAAATTAAAATATTTGATTGTAAATTAACTAATTTTTTGACAATTTATATTTTCGAGTTGAAATTGCAGTTTTTTTGTAGAAAATTTGTCTTTTTGGATTAAAAATTCATGTCCTTTGTTAAAAATTAAACCATTTATTAAGAAATAAATAATTTATTTGAAAATTTAAATACTCTTTTAAATATTTGTTTTTACTTTTCTTAAAAATTTATTTCTTTATCTGAAAATGCAGCTATTCTAAGTTGAAAATGTTACCTTCAAAAATGAACAAATTAAAAAATATTCTCGAAAAAATGCATACAGATAAACAATTTGGTTATAAAAATTAGTTTTTTTTGTGGGTAAAAACGAATTTTGTATCTGGAAATGTTGCTTTTCCAGTATTGTAAATTTATCATTTTAGTTGAGGATTTAGCTAATTTGTTAAAAATTCTTCTTTTCCGCTTTAAAAGTCAACTTGAAAAAAAAAGGATTCGACTTTTCAGTTAAAAAATTGAAATATTTTGTTAAAAATTGGCCTATTTCCTTAGAAAATTATTATTTTTTGTTAAAAATTTATTTAGTTAGTTGAGGATTCAACTATTTTGTTCAAAATTGTTTTTGTTTCCTTAAATTAATTTGGTTGACATTCTTTTTTGAAAATTAGTTTTTCTTAATTGATAATTTTACTGTTTCATTTTTTGTTGAAGACTGATCTTTTTAGTTGAAAAATTCATATTTTTGTAGAAAATTCATCTTTGTAAGTTGAAAGTTCAGCAACTTATTAAAAAATTCAACTATTTTGATCAAAGTTTAATCACTTTTTTGAAAATTCCACTATTGTCTTAAAGTTTCGTCTTCTTTCGTTGTTTTCAGCTGGTTCATAGTTTGTTTTTTCAATTAGTTTTTAAACAGAAAATTTATTTATTTTTTTCATTTTTGGTTGAAAACTTGTATTTTTTGCTGAAAACTCAAGTATATTGTTGGAAATTTGTGTATTTTTCTGAAGATTTGTCTTTTAGTTGAACATAAATTGTCTTGGTTGAAAATTCAGCTATTTATTATAAAAAAACTATTTTGTTGAAAGTTTAATTATATTGTTCATAAATTCAACTATTTGTTGAAAATTATTTTTTTTCTTGGATTTTAACTGGTTGATAATTCTTTTTTTAAATAGTTTTTTAAACTGCACATTTGTTAAGAAATTCAACTATTTTGTTAAAAATTTAACTATTTTGTTGAAAAGTCAACTATTCTGTTAAAAATCCGTCTTTTTTTCGCTGATTACCACTTGTTGGTAAGTCGCTCTTTTTTAAATTATTTTTTTAAATTGCAAAATAAAATTTTCTATCTCGCCTTTTGCTAGAAAATTCGCTTTTTGGTCAAAAATTAATCTTCTCGGTTGAAATTTCAGATATTTGTTCATAAATTCAACTATTTGGTTAAAACTTTAACTATTTTGTTGAAAATGCAACTATTTTGTTAAAAATTCGTGTTTTTTTCGTTGATTCTAACTGGCTGATAATTTTTTTTTAATGAGTTTGTTTAACTGCAAATTGAATTTTTTTTTTGAAAATTCGTCTTTTCGTTGAAAATGAATTTTCTTGTTTAAAAATTTATCTTCGAGGGTTAAAAATGCAGCTATTCACAACAAAATTTTAACTATTTTTTAAAGGTTAAATTATACCGTGAAAATGCATTTTTTCGTGGATTTAAACTATTTGATAATTTCTTTTCATTCTTTTTAAAAATATTTTCTTAAAAAGAAAATTTTCTGTTCCTTCACTGATTAAAAACGTTCTTTCACTTAAAAATTGAATAATTTGATTGAAAATTCATCTATATTGTTGTGAATTCATCTTTTTGTAGAAGATTAATCTTGTGGTAGTAAATTAATTTTCTTGGTTGAAAATTCAGGTATTTGTTAAAAAATTGAACTATTTTGTTGAAAATTTATATATTTTGCTGAAAATTTGTCTTTTGATAAAAAATTCTTTTTTTGGTAGAAAATTAATATTTTCGTTAAAAGTTCAGGCATTTGTTAATAAAGACAACTATTTTGTTTAAGGTTGAACTATTTTGTTGAAAATTCAACTATTTGTTAAATTCATCTTTTTTTACTCAAAGATTCAACAATTTTGTTGAAAATTCATCCTTTTTGATAAAAAATTTATCTTTCTTGGCTGAAAAAGAACTTTTTTGTTGATAGGTCTAAAAAATTCGTCGTTTTGTCTTTAAAATTGATTAGATATTCAATTTTTGGTTAAATATTTTCCATTATAACTTGAAAATTCACTATTTATGAGACATTTTTGGTTGTTGAAAATTTGCCTTTTTAACTGAAAATTTAACTGCCCGATGTTTGGTTGAAAACATACATTTTTTTGTCGCAAATTGTTAAGAAAATTAATATGATTTGCTAAAAACTCTTTTTCTTTGTTGAGGATTCAACTAATTTGTTAAAAAAAAATTTTCGTTGAATTCAATAGGTTGACAATTCATTTTTTTGTGGTTGAAAATTAGTTATTTTTTTAATTGCAAATTTAACTATTCCATTTTCTGTTGTACACCGTTCTTTTTTTATTTGAAAATTCAACTATTTCGTCGAAAATTCATGTATTCGTTTTTTTGAAAATTTGATAGAAAATTAATCTGACTGGTTATAAAGTCATCATTCCGAGTTAAAAATTAAGCTATTTAGATGACAATTTTGACTTGTAATTACAAAAATTTGCAGGAACTTTTTTTACTTTCTTGAATGAAAAATATATATTTGTTTAAATTTCGACCATTTGGTTGGAAATTTTATAATTATAGTTGAAAAATAATCTCTTTGGTTGAAAAGTGGACTATTTTGTTAAAAATTCATTATTTATGAATTATTTTCCTAATAAAAATGTAACTTTTACATTCTTGGTTAAACATTTATCTTCTTGGTTTTAAAAATTGATCTCTTTTTGTAAAAATTTAAACTTTTTAGGTTGAAATATAAACTAATACATTTCTGGTTTATAAAAACACTGTTATCAAAGCTTGAATTTTTTCTTTTAAAATTTAACTACTTTTTTTTAAATTTTGCCTTTATTTGTTGATTTTAAGTAGTTGATAATTTGGATTTTCTTTTGAAAATTATTATTTAACTGCAGATAGGATAGGTAAATTTTCAATTGTCAAAACAATTTAAAAAAAGAGAGAATTTTCAACACAACAGTTCAATTTCCAGCCAAAGAAATTAATTTTTAACTAAAAAGTTGAATCTTCAATAAAAAAATGCATTTTTAAGAAAGTAGTTCAACTTTAAAACTTAAGTGTTAAATTTTTAAGAAAAAAGATTAATTTTAAAGAAAAGTATTAATTTTCTACCGGTAAAAAACAAATTTTCAATTAAAAAAGATTAATTTTAAAACAAAAATATTAATTTACTACAAAAAATAACATAATTTTAATAAAATTCAAGAATTCTCAACCAAAAAGTTGAATTTTCAACTAGAAACCTAGATTTTTAAACAAAAGGATTAATATTCTAGCAAAAAAACGAAATTTTAAACAAAATTCAAGAATGCTAAACCAAAAAGTTGAATTTCGCACCAAAAATAATTTTTAAACAAAAAATATAATTTACAATAAAAAAAAATGAATTTTTAACAAAATTCAAGAATTCTCAACCAAAAAGTTGAATTTTCAATTAAAAAAGACGTATTTGTACACAAAAAGATTAATTGTCTACCGAAAGAAGAATTTTGATCCAAATTCAAGAATTCTGATGCAAGAAGTTGAATTATCAATTAAAAAAGAATGTTTAAATAAAAAGATTAATTTTTAGTCAAGTTTAAGAGTTGGCAGTCAAAAAGTTGAAGTTTCAACTAGTAAAAGATACATTTTTCTACAAAAAGATTAATTTGCCACCAAAAAAGACGAATTTTCAATCAAATTCTAGAATTCTCCACCAAAAAGTGGAATTATTATGAAAGAAATTTTTTTAATTTTTGAGTAAGTAGTTTAACTTTAAATCCTAGTGGTTACATTTTTAACCAAAAACATGAATTTTTAAAGAAAAATATTAATTTTCTGCAGAAAAAAACTAATTTTTAACAAAATTCCAGAATTCTAAACCAAACAGTAGAATTTTCAACTAAAAAAGATGAATTTTTAAACAAAAATATTAGTTTACTACCAAAAAGACGAATTACTAATAAAATTCTAGAATTCTTAACCAAAATGTTGAATTTTTAGAATGAAAGATTTTTTTCATTTTTATGGAAACAGTCTAACTTTAAAACCTAGTTGTTAAATTTTTAACCAAAAGGATGAATTTAAAAAAAAATATTAATTTTTTACTGAGAAAAACGGATTTATCAGCTAAAAGAATGAATTTTTAAACAAAAAGATTAATTTACTACCATAAAGACGAATTTTTAATAAAATTCAACGATTCTCAACCAAAAAATTGAATTTTTAACTAAAAAGATAAATTTTCAAACAAAAAGATTCATTTACAACCAAAAAAGAAGAATTTTTAATAAAATTCGAGAATTCTAAAACCGAAAACTTGAATTTTTATGAAAGAAAGAAAAGAAAATATTTTAATTTTTAAGAAAGAAGTTCAACTTTAAAACCCAGGTCTTAAATTTTTAATAAAAAAAAAATAATCTTTAAACAAGAAGACAAAGTTGATACAAAAAAAATAATTTTTAATAAAATTCAAGAATTCTCAACCAAAAAGTTGAATTTTTATGAAAGACATAAAAAAAATTGTTTTTATATTTTAAAAAAGTAGTGCAATTTTAAAATCTATCTGTTAAATTTTTAACCAAAAAATAAATCTTTAAACAAAAAGATTAATTTTCTACCGAAACAAACAAATTTTTAACAAAATTCCTGAATTTTCAAACAAAAAGTTGAATTTTGAACTAAAAAAGATAAATTTTCAGACAAAAATATTAATTTACTAGCAGAAAGACGACTTTTTAATTTAGATTCAATAATTCTTAACCAAAAGCATGCATCTTTAAAAAAAATATTAATTTTCTACAGAAAAAACCAATTTTGAACCAAATTCCAGAATTTTATACCAAAAAGTTGAATTTTCTAACAAAAATATTAATTTACTACCAAAAACATTAATTTAGTAGCAAAAAGACGACTTTTTAATAAAATTCAAGAATTCTCAACCAAAAGCATGCATTTTTAAAGAAAAATATTAATTTTCTATAGAAAAAACTAATTTTTAACAAAATTCCAGAATTGTAAACCAAAAAGTTGAATTTTCAAATAAAAATATTATTTTACTACCAAAAAGACGAATTTTCAATAAAAGTCTAGAATTCTCAACCAAAATGTTGAATTTTTAAGAAAGAAATAATTTTTTTCATTTTTAAGGAAGCAGTCCAACTTAAAAACCAGTAGTTAAATATTTAACCAAAAAGATGAATTAAAAAATATATATATTAATTTTCTACCGAGAAAAACGGATTTTCAGATAAATGAATGAATGTTTAAGCCAAAAGATTAATTTACTACGATAAAGACGAATTTTTAATCAAATTCAAGAATTCTCAGCCAAAAAATTGAATTTTTAACTAAAAACATAAATTTTAAAACAAGAAGATTAATTTAAAACCAAAAAAGAAGAATATTCAAAAAAATTCAAGAATTCTGAACCAAAAAGTTGAATTTTTATTAAAGACATACAAAAATTGTTTTTATATTTTAAAAAAGTAGTTCAACTTTAAAATCTATCTGTTAAATCTTTAACCAAAAAATAAATCTTTAAACAAAAAGATTAATTTTCTACCGAAACAAACAATTTTTAAAAAAATTCTAGAATTTTCAAACAAAAAGTTGAATTTTCAACTAAAAAAGATGAATTTTTAGACAAAAAGATTAATTTACTAGCAGAAAGACGACTTTTTAATAAAATTCAATAATTTCTAACCAAAAACATGCATTTTTAAAGAAAAATATTAATTTTCTACAGAAAAAACTAATTTTTAACAAAATTCTAGAATTGTGAACCAAAATGTTGAATTTTCAAATAAAAATATTAATTTACTACAAAAAAGACGAATTTTCAATAAAAGTCTAGAATTCTTAAACAAAATGTTGAATTTTTAAAAAAGAAAGAATTTTTTTCATTTTTAAAGAAGCAGTCCAACTTTAAAAGCAGTTGTTAAATATTTGACCAAAAGGATGAATTGAAAAAAATATATTAATTTTCTACCGAGAAAACGGATATTCAGCTAAAAGAATGAATATTTAAACAAAAAGATTAATTTACTACCAAAAAGACGAATTTTTAATCAAATTAAAGAATTCTCAGCCAAAAAATTAAATTTTTACTAAAAACATAAATTTTAAAACAAGAAGATTAATTTACAACCAAAAAAGAAGAATTTTCAATAAAATTCAAGAATTCTAACCCAAACACTTGAATTTTTATGAAAGAAAGAAAAGAAAATGTTTTTAATTTTTAAGAAAGTAGTTCAACTTCAAAACCTAGCTGTTAAATTTAAAGAGCTATTAGTTCAAAAAATTCAACAATCTCAATATAGAGAAGAATAAATTTTCCAATGAAAGATTGCAGTTGCATAATATTTATTTGATTTTAGTTTAAAATTATAAAAAATAATTAATAAAAATTAAAAAAGAATTAGTGATACTTTAAGAAGCTAGGGCAGAGCCTCCTCCCCTTCAGAGTTTCTATTAGATTAGACTGATTAGAGTGTCAAGTAATATGTGGACGGTCCCATTGGACCAGATGAGAGAAGTAGAAAAAAAAAGAAAAAAAGAAACGGGATCCTCGTTGCCCCTGGCGCAGGATTGCGCAATTGTTGGAGAGTAAGTGCGCGCAGAGGCATACGCACACGCGTACGTGGCTGCAGCGGGGCACGCACGTGTGTACGAGGCGAGGGTAACCTGTGGATATATGAATGACTCGAAACGACGTGCATTCATTGAGTGCGGCCTGGCGTGCAAGCTGTGCGTCTCGGCGCAGCAGTTGGCTCACAGCAAGGACATGACATATTTCTCTTCAGAAAGTGAAGGACTCGAACGACAGCATTGGCCATCGATTACGGCCGGAAGCTCTTTTACTTTGGATCACTGGATCACTGAACTGACGCTGACTCCACTCAGCTCCACAAAACTTTCTCAAATTCCATTCACAAACTTCACTCCACCCCACTACACTCCACTAAACTCTAATAAATAAATCATCCATTTCTTCTGGTTGACCAAGAATTAAACTTTTCAAAAAGGTAAAAGAACCGAACGTTAGAGAACGAAAGAGGGTCTATGGCTTCATTTCTCGGTTTATTAACCCTTAAGTGCCAGAACGGGTCCCTGAGACCCGGACTTTTATTTCAACACTCTTTTTTTCGAAAAGTTTTATAATTTTTTGCAAAATATTTAAAGACGAAATTAAAATTAAACCGGAGATATTTCAGGTTGGTGTTTGTTCGGGTCTGCTGGACCCGTTCTGGGTGGGACGGAAAATTTTGAGGTTCTAGCAGTTGAGGGCTAACTATTTGAAAGTAGATTTATAAATAAAAAGTAAAATCTTAAAAATTGTAAACTGAAAAATATAAATGTAATAATAGATGAAATTTTGTATGAACGGTATATAATAAGTCTCTGATCAATTTGTCTAAGGGATCATCTATAATCTGCGTTACCAATTCTGGTCTTTTTTGCCCCCCCCCCTCCCCCCGAAAGTAACGTAACCTTCAAGTCAAGCCACTTTTATGTTTATACTGATTTTTTGTGTGTTTATAGCGATTCAAGTTGCCAATATACTAAAATTGTAATTTTTAGAGCAAGTGTTGGGATGTGCCCAATTGAATTTTGTTCTAAACAGTTGAATTATCAAATTAAAAATATGAAATCTTAACAAGAAAGTTAATTTTTTACCAAAAAAGATGAATTTCCAACAAAATACAAGAACTATCAATCCAAAAGTTGAATTTTCAACTAAAGTAGATTAGCTACCGAAAAAAACGAATTTTTAACCAAATTGTTACATTTTTAAAAAACTTAAATTTTTACATAAAAAAGAACTAGTTTCCACCTAAAATGGAATAGATAAATTCTCAATTACCAAAGTAATTTTTTAAATAAAAAAAAAAATTGACAAAACAGTTCAATTTACAACCAAAGAAATTAATTTTCAACTAAAATTTTGAATCTTCAATTAAAAAATGCATTTTTAAAAAAGTAGTTCAACTTTAAAACCTAGGTGGTTACATTTTTAACGAAAAAGATTAATTTTGAAACAAAAAGATTAATTTTCTATCGAAACGAACTAGTTTTTAACAGAATTATTAATCAAAAACTTGAATTTTCAACTAAAAATAGGAATCTTCAAACAAAAATATTAATTTAATATCAAAAAGAAGAATTTTCAATAAAATTCTAGAATTCTCAACCTAAAAGTTGCATTTTTAAAAAAAAAAGATTTTTTTTAATTTTCAAGGTAGTAGTTCAACTTTAAAACCTAGTTGTTAAAATTTCAACCAAAAAGATTAATTTCCTACCGGAACAAAAACTAATTTTCAACTAAAAAAGATGAATTTTTTTACAAAAAGATTAACTCATTAGCAAAAAAAGCATTTTCAATGAAATTCCAGAACTCTCAGCTAAAAAGTTTAATTGTTATCAAAGCAATAAACAAAAAATTGTTTTTAAAATTTTAAGAAAGTCGTTCAACTTTAAAATCTAGCTGTTAAATTTTTTAACAAGAAAAAATGAACCTGTAAACAAAAAGATTAATTTTCTACCGAAATAAACAAATTTTTAATAAAATTTCGGAATTCCCAAACAAAAAGTTGAATTTCCAACTAAAAAAGAGGAATTTTTAAACAAAAATATTAATTTAATACAAAAAAACAACGAATTTTCAACTAAAAAAGATCAATTTTTAGACAAAAAATTAATTTATTAGCAGAAAGATGAATGTTTAATAAAATTCAAGAATTCTTAACCAAAAAGTTGAATTTTCAATTAAAAACCTAAAATTTTAAACAAAAAGATTAATTTTCTAGCAAAAAAAAAAAAAAAAAAAACGAATTTTTAACAAAATTCAAGAATTCTCAACCAAAAAGGCAAAGTTTCAATAAAATTCAAGGATTCTCAACCAAAAATGGACTTTTTATGAAAGAAAGAAAAGAAATTGTTTTAAATATTTAAGAAAGTAGTTCAAATTTAAAACCTAGCTGTTAAATTTTTAATAAAAAAAAATGAATCTTTAAACAAGAAAAATTTTCTAACGAAAAAACAAAACAAAAAATTTTAAACAAAATTAAAGAATTCTCAACCAAAAAGTTGAATTTTCAAGTAAAAAAGATTAATTTGTACACACAAAATTAATTTTCTACCCAAAACGAAGAATTTTGATCAGAATTAAAGAGTTTTGAACCAACAAGTTGAATTATCGATTAAACAAGAAGAATTTTTACTCAAAATGATTAATTGACTATAAAAAAAAAACAATTTTTAGTCAAATTTAAGAGTTCTTAACCAAAAATTTGAAGCTTCAACTAAAAATATAAATTTTTTAATAAAAAGATTAATTTTCCACCAAAAGAGACGAATTTTCAACAAAATAAAAGAACTATCAACCCTAAAGTTCAATGATTAGGAAAGAATGATTTTTTTCATTTTTAAGAAAGCAGTTCAACTTTAAAACCTATTTATTAAATTTTTAACAAAAAAGATGAATTGTTAAACAAGAAGATTAATTTACTACAAAAAAATACGAATTTTGTACAAAATTCAAGAATTCTGAAACTAAAAGTTGAACTTTCAACTAAAAAATAATAATTTTTAAACAAAAAGATTAATTTACTACCAGAAAATACCAATTTTTGATCAAATTTAAGATTTGACAACCAAAAAGTTGAAGTTTCAACCAAAAAGACGAATTTTTTAATCAAAATCAAGAATTCTCAACCAAAAAGTTGAATTTTCGATTAGAAATATTAATTAAAAAAAAATTATCAATTAAATTCATGATGGCCGGAAACGTACTAAAAAAACATTACCATATGTACTTTGAAAAAAATTGCTGTAAATTCTGAAGTGTAACGCAATTAATTCTAAAGTATATTTAACCTTTAACTTTAACTTCTTATTTAAAATTTTTAATTTCACCATTGAACAAGCTTATTTTAAACCAGTGGCTCAAGAAACATTAAAGATTATTTTTGTAAATAATAAAGTGAAATTCCTAAATAATTTAAATGTCATAAAATTGTAGTTTTTTGACAGAATATACGTATTCGATGAATCTTATTAAAGTATCAACAGAATCTTTTTTAGAATATCATTATTGCAGGTGTCAAGGGTGATCCTTTCATAGATGGAAAGTATTTGAATTATGTGATTAAGTCATACATGAAAACTCCCTCTGGCAACCACACTTTTAACATGCATCGGAATGCCATATTATAACTTTTTATTTTAAATAAATTATTTTTAAATCCTAAAGAACTAATTATTCTTACTCACATTTCAAATTAAACAAAAATTAAATTTTTTCTTCTGAATATGTTCACTGATTTTAAAAGACGACTTTCTAGTTCAAGGACAGAACGCATACTCAGGCAAGTGTATCATTACACCATGAACTTGAAAAAAAAACAGAGACCAAAGGTTCATACATCATAGAAAAGATATAGTAAAATTCAGATAAAGAAATACCTAAACACTGCATTAAAAATCTTTTCACAAATTTATTAAATACATTTTTCACATTGTAATATTAATCAAACATATCTATTATTTTGGTAATTTCCTTTTAAGAAAATTTGCTTTTTTGCTTTTAAATATCAGTAATAATAGCAGTAACAATATTCAAATGTCCTATTTTATTCATAATTTTAGTTGAAAAATTGAAAATTTATCACTAATTAATAAATTAAACTGTTCTCTTGAAAAAAATTTGTTTCTTAAAAACTGTCTCAACTGAAAATTTAAATATTCAATTTTTGTTGAAAATTCCAATGCTTGGTTGAAAGTTGAACTCTTTTGTTAAAATAATTCTTTTTAAGTTTAATATTTATAATTTCAGATAATAATTCATCTCTTTGGTTGAAAATCTATCTGAAAATTCAAAATTCATTTTTTGTCTAAGAAATCACCATTTAAGTTAAAAGCTCATTCTTATAATTTGAAAATTTAACTATTTTGTTGGGATTTTTCGTTTTGGTCAAAAGCAATTGTCTTAACTGAAAATTTAACTAGTTTATTTTTTGTATGAAATTATAATACTTGGCTGAAGCTTAAAAATCTTGAAGTTTGAAAATTAATCTGTGTTGAACCATTTAACTATTTTGTTAAAAATGAGTTTTTTATGGATCACAATTAAATATCTTTAACCAAAAATTAAATTTTCAATTCTTTGAGGAAAATTCTGTTAAAAATTAATTTTTTTAGTTGATAATTTATCTCTGGTTGAAAGTTTACATATTTTAATGAAAATTCGTTTTGTTTTCGGTTCGAAATTAATTGCCTTAAATGAAAATTCATCATTTAAGTTAAAAACTTATTATTTTCGCTTGAAAATTTAACTATTTTGGTGACATTTAAATTTGTTTAATTGTCTTAACTGAATATTTAACAATTGCATTTTTCATATGAAGTTCTAATACTTGGTAGAAAGTTAAATACTTTTTTAAAAGAATTTTTTTTAGTAGAAGCTTTACAATTTTATTTGAAAATTCATATCTGATTAAAAATTGTAATATTTTGATAAAATTTCGTTCTTTTTTTGTTGAAAGATTCGTTTCTTTATTGAAAATGTATTTTTTTAATTGAAAATTTAACTATTTCATTTTTGGTTAAAAACTGGAAATGGAAGAAAAATCAATCTTCTTTTTGAAAATTCTTATTTTATGGCTGAAAATTTAACTACTTGGTTAAAAGTTAAATTACTTTGTTAAAATTTTTTTCCAGTAGAATATTCATAACTTTAGATTCAAATTCGTCTCTTTGGTACAAAATTGAAATATTTTGTTGAAAATTCATTACATTGGCTTAAAATTATTGTATTTTGTTGAAAATTCGTTGTTGTTTTTTGGTTATAAAAATTAACTCACTTAACTAGAAATTGAACTATTTCTTTTTTTTTTGTAAGAAATTCTAATTTGGCTGAAGATTGACCCTTTTTTGTTGATTAACTTTTTTAATTAATGATTAATAATTTTGGGTGAATATTTAACTATTTTTTTGAAAATTCATTGTTTCTCGCCAAAATAAATTTTTTCAGCTGCAAATTGAACTATTGTATTAATGGATGGTAATTGATCTTTTTAGTTTAAAATTAAACTATTAGGTTGACTCTTTATCTATTTTTTTGTAAATTTGTCTTTTCGATAAGAAATCATTATTTTTGTTTGAAAATTCTACCAGTCGATTTAAAATGGAATTACCTTAATACATTTTTTTTATCTGGAAATCAATTTTTTGAACTACAGTTATACCATTGTTCGTTATGAATTGATCGCTTTTCGTACAAAGTTCAACTACTTCATTGAAAATTGACTTTTTTATTAAAAATTCATATTTTCAGGTTCAAAATTCTTATTTTGTTGAAAATTCCTTTAATTTTCAGATTCATAATTTTAGTTGAAAATGCAACTTTTTGTTGTTTAAAATTTTATAAGTTTGTTAAAATTTTAACTATTTGTCGAAAATGTAAGTATTTTATGAGAAATTAAAATATTTTGTACAAAAGTTACCTTTTTTTTCTTTGAAAATTTAATTGCAATGTTAAAAGTTTTGGCAAACATGGATTGAAAATTAATTCGTTTTAAATTAATAAAGGGCAGGAAATTTTAGAATTTTGTACCTTGAATTCAAATCATTAAATTATTAAATTTAATTTAAGGTAATAACAATTTGTAAATTTTCAGGTGTTCTTGAGTTAAGACCAAAAATGTCCAAGCGTTTCTGATTGGAATTTCAGTCGACGATCACTGCTGTCGGCGCAGAGATGCTTGGACATTTTTGGTCATAACTCAAGAACCCCTGAAGATTAAAAATTTTTTATTAGCTCAAATTAAAGATAATATTTCAAAAATTGTATCCTGCACACAATTTTAAATATAGGAACAAAATTCGAGAACTTCTTAAATTTTTGGAAAAAAATTTTTACATGAAATTTTTGTTTCAAAGAATCAGATTAAGGAGGAAAAAAAGACCCTTGAAATGTCGCTTATCAGTATTTATCTTTTATCGAAGAAACCTCAAACTCAAAAGCAGGTAACAGACCCTGATGCATTGACAAGAATGAAAACAAACTGATAATCCCGTCACCTTCCAGATAAGATTCTTTTTTATTCTTTGAATTTTTATCGCAAAAGTGTCTCGTTCAAATATTATTTAACATTTTTCTAATTTTTTTCTCGAAACCCTCACTTTTTCGTAGACTCTAAATTTGAATCACTCAAAATTTGACTGATTATATTTATCAGGCATGCTTTGACTGAATCTAATCTTTTTTTTTAAATTAGTGTTTCATTGAAGATTAATAATTTTAGTTGAGAATGCAACTATTTTTTAAAAAAAAATTCTATTTTTATGAAAATTAGTTTTTTTTCTTCAAAATTAATTTTGTAAATTGAAAATTTAAATATTTCATTTTTTGTTGGACATTAATTTTTTATAGTTGACAATTCAACCATTTTGTTTGAAAATTCATGCACTTTGTTGAAAATTAATCTTCTGGGTTGAATATTTGATTAAACTTTGGAATGATTTGTTAAAAATTCATCTCTTTTCCTAAAAACTGAACTAGCTTTATAAAATTAATTTTTCGTTGATGATTAATTTTTAATTGTCAATTTTATTTTTAGTGCAAAATTGATCTTTCGTAATTACAACTTTAAAAATTTGTCTGAAAATTCATATATTTTTATGAAAATTCGTCTTTGCTGTAAAATTTAATAATTTTGTACAAAATAATGTTTTTTGTAAAAAAACGAATTTTTTAAACTAAAAATTAAACTATTTCATCTTTGGCGCAAAATTTATCTGTTATAGTTCGAATTCAAATATTTGTTAAACAAATTTATGTATTTTGCAGAACATTAATCTTCTTTGGTTGAAAATTTAATTGCTGGCTTAAGAAAAATTGAAAGTTTGTTAACAATTCTGTTTTTTTTTTTGTTGAACGATAATATTTTTAATTAAAAATTCTCCTTTTTTCTTGAAAATTGAACTATTTTGATCAAAATTCGCCTTTAAAAAAAAACTAATTTTGTTAATTAATAATGTAACTATTTCATTTTTAGTAAAAAATTTATATTCTTTATTTGCAAATTAAACTAGTTGTTTGGAAATTCATGTATTGTGTTGAAAATTCGTCATTTTGGATGAAAAATCGATCTTTTCAGATGATTTTTTTAAAATTCAACTACTTGGTTGGAACTTGAAATTTGTTTAAAATTAATTTTTTCTTTTTGAACATTCACTATTTTAGTAGATAATTAATTCTGTTAAAATTTTTTTAATTAATTTTTTAAATTGAAAATTGAACGATTTAATTTTGGGCTCCATAAAACTTCTTAGTTTAAAACTTAATTATTTGGTAGAGGATTCAACTGTTTTGTTGAAAAATTTTCTGTTTTGCTTGTGTTCCACTATCTTTACAAGTAATACAAATATTTTTAGATCTTTTTTCATTTAAAATTAGAATAAAATTATTTTTTGTTTGAAATATCAAGTATTACCTTTTTGTTGAAAATTTATCCTTTCTTGTTGAAAATTTCAATATACTTGGTTGAAATTTGAACTGCTTTATTAAAAATTGATTTTTTGCTTTGAAGATTTCTCAATTTGTTTGGAAATTTTATTATTTTGTTGAAAATTCTTATTTTTTGACTGAAAAATATATTTTTAATTAAAAATTCAACTATTCGATTTTTAGTCAAAAACTTCAGGCGGAAAATAATAATAAATAAAAAAAATTGAAATTTTAATGCCATTTTAAGTGATTTTAAGTGATTCATATGTAATACGCAACACGATCCCCCCAAAAAAGTCTGCATTTCTAAAGCTTGGGAAAATCCGTTAAAACGTACGTTAACCTGCTGAGGGAGCTATTAAATTTTACGACTTTTTTATGGCCGTAAATCCATGTCTTTCTTAAAACGGCAGGGCGTGAAAAACAGTGACTTTTGGTTGAAAATTGATCTCTTCAGCTGCAAATGTAATTATACCATTTTTCGTTGAAATATGATCATTTTTAGTTTAAAATTTAACTATTTGGCGGAAAACTAAGATTTTTGTTGTAAATTCATATTTTTGAGTTGAAAATTCAACTATAATTTTTAAAAAATGCATTTTTGGCTTAAATTTTTAACTGTTTTATTTTAATTGTTTTATTTTATTGCTTATTTTTTCAAAATTTATATTTTTCGCTGAAAATTCGTTTATGTTAAAAAATAAATTTATCTTTTTTATTGCAAATTCATATATTTTGTGCAAAATTTAACTACTTAGTTGAAAACTGATTTTGTTCTTAAAATAGGCCTACTTGGTGGAGAGTTAAATTACTTTTTTTTAAACTATAATTTTGTTACTTTGAAAATGCATCATTTTGGTTGAAAATTCAAATCTTTTGTTGAAAATTAGTTTTTTTTTTTTGTAAAAGATTAATCTTTTTGAATAAAATATGAACTATCTTATTTTTAAGTGGGTTAGATAAGTCAAAAAACTTAATAACTTTAAAAAATAAAAATATTTTTTAGTTAATAATTTATTTATTTTTGTTGAAAATTCAACTACTAGGTCAAAATTGGAAGTACTTTGTTAAAATTTCATTTCTTTGTTGAAGATTCGTCATTAGTTCAAAATTTGTCTTTTCGATGGAAAATTGAACTATTTTGATTGAAAATCATCTTCTTGGTTGACAATTCACTGTACTCACTTGGAAACTGAACTACAAATTTTCTTGATGGAGATTCATAATTTTAATTAAAAATTCATCTCTTTGGTTGAAAATTTAACTAATTTTATTTGAACTCGTCATTTTGGTTGAAAATTAAACTTTTTATCTCAAACTTTATTTTTGTAAAAAACTTTTTTTAGCCTTCTTTTTTCATCGAAATGTGATCTTCTTGGATGAAAATTAAACTACTTGGTCGAAAGTAGAAATACTTTGTTAAAATGAATTTTGTTGTAGTTGAAGGATTCATCATTTTAGTTGAAAATTAATTCTTTTTAAAGATTTATTATTTTAGTTAAAAATTCATCTCTTTGGTTGGAAATTTAACTATTTTGATTGAAAATGGTCTTCTTGGTTGAAAATGTATCTTTTTATCTGATATGTTATTTTTATTAAAAGTATTTTTTTTAGAAACTTTTTTTTTCATAGAAAATTAATCTTCTTGGTTGAAAATTTCACAATACTCAGTTGGAATTTGAACTACTACATCAATAATTAATTTTGTTCTAGTTAAAGATCCACCATTTCAATTTTAAATTCATCTCTTTGATTAAAAGTTTTAACATTTTGATTCAAAATCGTCTTTTGGGTTGAAAATTAATCTTTGTTTTTTAACTTTATGTTTATTAAAAGTACTTTTTGCAGTCTTTTTTCTATAAAAAGTTAATCTTCTTGGTTGAAAATTCTAGATTACTCAGTTGGAATTTGAACTAGTTTATTAAAACTTAATTTTTTGTTGCAGATTTATATTTTTAGTTAAAAATTTATCTCTTTGGTCGAAAAATGACTATTTTGTTGGAAATTCTTTTTTTTCGATAGAAAATTAATCTTCTTGTTTAAAAAATAATTTTTTTTTGGTTTAACGCTGAACTGCTCAATTAAAATTAAATTTTGTTCTTGAAGATTCATCCTTTCAGTTCATAAGTCATCTCTGTGGTTTAAAATAGATTATTTCAATATATTTTTTTATAATAATAAATAAAAAATGCATAAATAGGAATAAAGGTATAAAATTCATATTGCCAAAGATTTCAATGACTTTCCAAAGATTTCACAAATTTCGAAACAATTAAAAATATTTCGAAAAAATTCTACAAAGATTTCAATTATTTCGTAAATATTTCAGGTAGATTTGAAAGATTTTAATAATTTCCTAAATATTTCGCAAAAAATATGAAGGTTTCGCAAAGACTCTCGAAGGATTTAAAAGATTTCAAAAAGGTTTCAATAATTTCTCAAAGATTTAAAATATATTAATGTCAAATATTAAGATTTCAAATATAATCACAGATTTTTGATAGATTTATCCTAGATTTCACAAATTGCTCAAATTTGACCAAATATTTCAAAAGTATTTGAAATATTTCGCAAAGATTTTACAAAGATTTTAATAGTATCACAAATATTATCAAATATTTTAAAAACATTTTAAATATTTCTCAAAGATTTCCAAAGACTTCATACAGATTTTCCAACGATTTTAACGATTTACCAAGGATTTCACAAAGATTTCAGAAAGATTTCACAACGATTTCAACAATGTCACAAATATTATCAGATATTTAACAAATATTTTAAAGATTTCGCAAAAATTGACAAAGATTTCAGAAAGATTTTCTAAAGAGATTTTTACGATTTCACAAAGATTTCAATAATTTCATAAAATATTTTTTAAAGATATTTCAAAAATATTTTTAATATTTTTAATATTTCGCAAAGATATCCGAAAGATTTTAAAATTGTTTAAATAATTTTCTAAAGATATCAAAAATATTTTAAATACTTCGAAAAGATTTCCAAAGATTTTAAGGATTTAACAAAAATTTCAAAAGGATTTAAAATATTCTGCAAAGATTTCCGAAAAATTTCAATGATTTTCAGAAGATTTCAATAATTTCACAAATATTATCAGATATCTCAAAAATAATTTAAAGATTTCGCAAAGATTTACAAAGATTTCAGAAATATTTTCTAAAGAGAGTTTTATGATTTCACTACGATTTTCAATTTGTCGAATAATTTCAGAAATAAATCACAAAGATTTCAATGATTTCAAAAATATTATGAGATATTTAAAAAATATTTTTAATATTTTGCAAAGATTTCCAAAGATTTTAAAAATATTTGAATGATTTACTAAATATTTCACAAAGATTTTAATTATTTTACAAAGATTTAAATGATTTCCCTAAGATTTTACGAAGATTTAAGTAATTTCACAAATATAATCAGATATCTCAAAAATAATTTAAAGATTTCGCAAAGATTTCAGAAATATTTTCTAAAGAGAGTTTTATGATTTCACTACGATTTTAAATATGTCAAAAAATTTCAGAAATAAATCACAAAGATTTCAATGATTTCAAAAATATTATCAGATATTTCAAAAATATTTTTAATATTTTGCAAAGATTTCCAAATATTTTAAAAAGATTTGAATGATTTGCTAAATATTTCACAAAGATTTTAATTATTTTGCAAAGATTTAAATCATTTCCCTAAGATTTTAAGAAGATTTAAATAATTTCACAAATATTATCAGATATTTCAAAAATATTTTAAATATTTTACATATATTTTCAAAGATTTCAGAAAGATTTGAATGATTTCCTAAATATTTCGCAAAGATTGAAAATATTTCACAAGGATTTAAGGAAGGTTTCAACGAGATTCCAATAATTTTACAAATATTATCAGATATTTTTAAAATATTTAAAATATTTCGCAAAAGATTTCAAAAAATTGTAATGATTACCTAAAGATTTGAAATATTTTGCATAGATTGCAGAAAGATTTCAATAATTTCACAAATATTGCCAGATATTTCAAAAATATTTTAAATATTTCGCCATGATTTCCAAATATTTTAATGATTTCCCAAAGATTTCACAAATATTTCAAATATTTCGCAACGTTTTCAGAAGGATTTCAATAATTGCAATAATTCCACAAATTTTATCAGATATTTCAAAAATATTTTAAATATTTGGCAAAGATTTGAGAACGATTTTCTAAAGATTTTAATGATTTCACAAAGATTTCACAGACTTCAATATTTAAAAGTTTACAAATATTACCAAATATTTCAAATACTTTAAAAAGATTCCCAAAGGTATGAGAAATACTTCACTAAGATTTCAATGATTTTCCAAGGATTTCGAAGATTTCAGATAGATTTAAACGATTTCATACAGATTTCAATTATTTCACAAAAAATATAGACATATTTCAAAGCGTGCACAAAGATTTCAATGATTTCACAAAGATTTCAATCATTTCAAAAATTTCATCAAATATTTCCAAAATATTTCGCAAAGATTTACAAAGATTTTGATAAAAAATATTTCGATGACTTCCCAAAGATTTTAATAATTTCACAAATATTATCAAATGTTTCAAAAACATTTTAAAAATATTAAAATGATTTCCAGGAGTTTTAAAAGATTTTACAAAGATTTCGGAGAGATTAAAAAGATTCCACAAAGATTTCAATTATTTCATCAAAATTTTACAAAGATTTCAATAATTTCACAAATATCAAATATTCTAAAAATATTTTACAAAGATTTATAAAGATTTGACCAAAAATATTTCAATGATTTCTTAAAGATTTCAATAATTTCACATACATTATCAGATATCTCAAAAATATTTAAAAAATTTCGCAAAGGTTTCCAAAGATTTAAAAAAGATTTAAATTATTTCCCGAAGATTTCAAATATTTTTCAAAGATTTAAATGATTTCTCTAAGAGTTTACAAAGATTTTAATAATTTCACAAATATTATAAAATATTTCAAAAATATTTTTCATGTTTTGCAAAAGATTTCCAAATATTTTAAGGATTTCCTAAAGATTTAAAATATTTCGCATAAATTGCAGAAAGATTTGAAAAAGAATTCAATAATTTTACAAATATTGCCAGATATTTCAAAAATATTTCAAAAATTTTGCAACGTTTTCAGAAGGATTTCAATAATTTCACAAATATTATCAGATATTCCAAAAAAGATTTCTAAGATTTCAATAATTTCAAAAATATCAAATATTTCTGAAATATTATAAATATTTCTCAAAGATTCCCAAATATTTCAGAAAGATTTTCTAAAGATATGAATGATTTGACAAAGATTTTGAAGATCTCACGAATACTTAAATATTCATAATTTTACAAATATTACCAAATATTTCAAATACTTTGAAAATATCCCTAAAGTTATGAAAAAGACTTCACAAAGATTTCAATGATTTCCCAATGATTTCACAAAGATTTCAATATCTTCAAAAATATCGTCAAATATTTCCAAAATATTTCGCAAAGATTTACAAAAATTTTACCAAAAACATTTCGATGATTTCCCAAAGATTTTTAATTTTTACAAATATTATCAAATGTTTTAAAAACATTTTAGAATTATTAAAATGATTTGCAGGAGTTTTAAAAGATTTTACAAAGATTTCGGATAGATTAAAAGGATTTCACAAAGATTTCAATTATTTCACCAAAATTTTAGAAAGATTTCAATAATTTCACAAATATCAAATATTCCAAAAATATTTCAATGATTTCCTAAAGATTTCAATAATTTCAAATATATTACCAGATATCTTAAAAATATTTTAAAGATTTCGCAAAGGTTTCCAAAGATTTAAAAAAGATTTAAATTATTTCCCAAAGATTTCAATGATTTCTCTAAGATTTTACAAAGATTTTAATAATTTCACATATAGTATAAAATATTTCAAAAATATTTTAAATGTTTTGCAAAAGATTTCCAAATATTTTAAAGATTTCCTAAATATTTCAAATATTTCGCATAAATTGCAGAAAGTTTTTAAAAAGAATTTAATAATTTCACAAATATTTCCAGATATTTCAAAAATATTTCAAAAATTTCGCAACGTTTTCAGAAGGATTTCAATAATTTCACAAATATTATCAGATATTGCAAAAAAGATTTCGAAGATTTCAATAATTTCAAAAATATCAGATATTTCTGAGAAAGTTATGAAAAAGACTTCACAAAGATTTCAATGATTTCACAAAGATTTCAATGTCTTCAAAAATATCGTCAAATATTTCAAAAATATTTCGCAAAGATTTACAAAGATTTTACCAAAAATATTTCAATGATTTCCCAAAGATTTTAATAATTTCACAAATATTATCAAATGTTTCAAAAACATTTCAGAAATATTAAAATGATTTCCAGGAGTTTTAAAGGATTTTACAAAGATTTCGGTTAGATTAGAAGGATTTCACAAACACTTCGATTAATTCACAAAGATTTGAGATAGATTTTTGAAAAAATTCAAACGATCCGATGAATTTAATCATTCGATTTTAGAAGGGAAAAATCAATACTTTGCCCCTACCTAATCGATTTCTAGTGTGTGTGGGGGTGAGGGGGGGGCTCTGTGACCCCAGGGGCTCCGCCGTCTCTGAATTGATGTGAAAATTCAAGCCTTTTGAGTCGTCACTTTTGACTGATTCAGATTTAGATTTAGAGTGTAGCCTAAACCTAAACCTAAAAAATAGTCTGGATTTCTAAAAATCTAAATCTAAAACATGGGAATATCCGTTAAAAGAAAGACGGTTGGCGACTATACTATAAAAAATTTTACGACTTTTTTATGACCGTAAAGCCATGTCTTTCTTAAAATGCAGGACCGGAAAAGCAGTGATTTTTGGTGAATGAGTGAAGGGTCCTGTGGGATGGTTGTCGTGTCGCCCTCACCGAATTTCACATTTCAGTCACTAGAAAGGAACCTGACAAGTTTTCTCCGAACAAGAATTACACATGTTTCTTGGTCGAGTTCGAAGGATACACGAAAAGCTTCCTGTTTCTACAAGCCTATTTTTAAATCTTCTTTCAAATTTATGATGAATCTCTTCAAGATGGAAAAGTTCTCTCAAAAATAAAAATTCACATTTATACATTGAGATGAGATATTACGTCACTAGGGCGGAAATTGCGGAAGGAGGTTGCGGGAGCGCGAGGAAAGAGATTTCCGGCTCTCTAGAATCTCTAGATGAGACTCAGATTCTGGAGGAAAAGGAACTTCCTGTTTCTTGTTATGTTGTTGAAACTTTACCTTCTTTATTATTTTCTCGATGTTGAATTTTTGTCGCCAGTATCTCTTACAATTTTTATAAAGTTGCTTACCAGTACAAAACACAGAATTCACACTTCACGATTTTCCTTGCGTACACTATTTATTTATATTTTTTAATATAGAGGGAACCTTCCTAAAGTCAATAATGAATAATTAAAAATACTAATGTATGCAAAAAGTTTATTATTTTACGTATATTTGCGCTATTAATTAATTATTATCCACTGTAGAATGGTTTATCCTAATCATTTTTTTTAAATAGTAATCAATAATCATTCACCAGATCGTTCGCGAAAAAACTTTACCAAAAAGCAGCGCCACTCAAAATTTAAAAAAATCTGATCATTGAGATAAAAAGATCCGTTTTTAAAAACTTGAATCTCTTTTTTTGGGAAATATTCAGGCGCAGATTTCTGGAAAAAGCGTTAATAACAAATATTGCATTGTTAATTGCGAATTATTTTTTCGTTTCACCCTTCTTAATATGTTACACCTATCTAGTCTAGCCTATCTATCTACCTATTTATTTTTGAAAATTCTAGAGGCCTTGCTTTCTCTTATTGGCGATTTTCTCATTCCTCCATTTGTCCTGAAAAAATAAAAAAAAATCCCAAGAAAAAGGGAGACGAACTCCTTATAAATTAGGACTGCGTATTTGCAGCTTTGCGCGGATGTGAACTTTTTAAAACGCGTTTTATCGGATTTGATGAGGGAGATTAAATCTCACTTTTGTGTTTTTGAGTCCAGAGAAAAAAAACACTTGGATGATAAGAGAGTGAGCGATAGTGATTCGATTCGCGTTTGATTTCAATTCGATTAATGTGTGATGAGCTTTATAAACAAATGGAGAGGCACAGATTCCATTTTCAATTCGTAGTTCTCAAGTTCGACTAAGGGATTCTAGGTTTTTAGAGAATCTGGAAGAGTTTTTTCAGTTCTACCATCAGCTGCCAATCAGTTTTGAGGAGGTCATCTCTAAAGTAGTCCTTGCAAGCGTCTATACTCTGTCGGCTTATCTGTAACAGAAAAAAGAGGAAACATTTTTATATAAAACAAAAAAAAATTAGGGGAGAGTGGTCCCAAGTCGGCACAGTAAGTTCAGAGCAGTGTCGAGTGACTTTGCGGGCGCAATGTAGCGCAATGTGAAGAATTCAATTTTTTCTATCTCTCAAAATGGTGGTCCTAAGTCGGCACAGCTTGGTCCTGAGTCAGCACCCTCTAGTCCCAAGTCGGCACCCTTTGGTCCAAAGTCGGCAATCCCGGGCCCTGAGCTACCAATGCGCTTCGAAGCACAAGGGGATCACGCTTTGGTTTCTTGCGTTTGAAATTGCGTCCCGTAAAAACAAGAAAATAGATTCAGCGAAAAGACAATGAAAAAAAGCAGAAAATAAAAGGACAACTACCAGAGACAAACTACAGACAGTCAGAACACAAGCAAACTAATAAAAACAACCAACAAGAGACGAGTGAAAAAGGTGCCGACGCAGGATGAACTGTTTGGTGCCGACTCAGGACCAATATGAATGTTAAAGCATTTCAGGCTATTACGCTCACGAAACAAATCCGAATAAAAAATCGACTTTATCAGTCGAAAGCATAAAAAACACAGAAGACAATGAATTTAATCGATTAAACTTTTCAAAATATTTTAACACCTGTAGCTGCTTCAAAAAAATGGAAGTAAATTAAATTGCGTTTGCAAGTCAAATTTATAACCCGCTTACTTCGTCAAGCGAAAACGAAAGAGACAATTGTGGCACAACCGATAGTGCCGACATAGGACAAATCTCCCCTATTATTATTATTATTATTATTATATTTATTATTACATATAATAATCTTGAAATTCATTCACTATCAAATGCATTTAAATAAGTCAAAAGTGACTTTTCAAATCGGTCAATTTAACTCACTGATAAAATCAGTCATTTGAAAAGATCCAATCTTCTGAATTAGCAAAAAAAATCGATTTTCCACTAAACATGGAGCAGATAAATTTTCAATTAAACAAATTAATTTTCACTAATAAAAACGAGATTTCAACAAAGTAGTACATTTTTAACAAAAGAGATTATAACCAATTATAGTGGAATATTAAACCAGGAAGATAAATTTTCTATGAAAAGAGAAAACTTACAAAAAAAAATACTTTTGATAAAAATAAAATTTTAGTTAAAAACATTAATTTTCAAATGAAAAAGATAAATTCAGGACTAAAAATGTAACAATTGATATTTAAATTAAAAAAATGATGTTTAAAAGACGAAGAATTTTTGTCATCAAAAAAATACAAATTTTTAAACAATAATTGACTTTGTAAATAAAAAAGAGCAATTTTCGACCGAAAATAAAAAATATAAATGTTCAATTAACGCAATTCATTTTCAAGAAAAAACGAATTTTCATAAAAATAGATTAAAATAAATTAATTTTCAAACAAGCAAGCCAATTCGCAATTTAAAAAATCCATTTTGTAACCAAAAATGAAATAGATAAATATTCATTGAAAAAAATGTTCAACCCAAAATTTGAATTTTTAACCAAGAAGATTAATTTTCAACAAAATCGTAAATTTTCAACCAGAAAAGACGAATTTTCAATAAAACGCATGAATTTTTAAACAAGCAATTGAATTCGCAACTAAAAAAGTTCAATTTTCAACCAAAAATGAAATAGTTAAATTTTCAATTTAAAAATTATTTAAACAAAAACTAATTTCCAATAAAATAGTCTATTTTTTAAGAGAAAAAATTTATTTTACCTAAAATGATGAATCTTCAATCAAAAAAATGAACTTTTAACATAGTACTTCCAATTTCGATTAAGTATTTGAATTTTCAACGAAACAATGCGAATTTTAAAGAAAAAACAATTTAAAAAGTTATAAAACTAAATAGGAAAAAAATTTGAACTAAATAATTAAATTTTTAACTCAAAATTAGAAAATTTCTGCAAGACAGTTAATTTTCAATCAAATAGTTGAAATTTCAACTGAGAAAAAAAGAATTTTTTAACAAAATAGTTACATTTTGAACTAAAATGGTGAATCATTAAACAAATAAATTTTTAACGAAGCAGTTTAACCTTTAAATAAGTGGTTGGTTAAAAATAAAAATGAATTTCCTTTTAGAAGATTAATTTTCCACCCAAAAAGCGAATTTTCAATTTCAAAGAATTTCAAATAAATAGTTGAATTTTTAACTAAAAATTATAGATTTTCAAATCAAAATGGAATAGTTACATTTCTAGTTGAAAAAAAATTATTCTTAAACAAAGGAAATTAATTTTTAACAAAATATTTAAATCTTTAGCCAATGAAATGAATGTTTAACAAATTAGTTAAAATTTTCAAACAAGTAGTTGAATTTTCAAATAAAATTTTAATTTTAAAACAAAAGTTTAATTTTCAGCCAAAAATATAAATTCTTAACGAGGAAGATGAATCTTCAACTAAATATATCAATTGAAAAAAAACTAAAATTTAAAAAAATTCTATCATACTGTACTATCGCGATCTTAAATGTTGATTTTCTTGGAACAGAATATATTTTTTTTCCTCAAACCTATTTTATTTTCATTCAGTATGCACAAACCTATATCTTAAGAAATTTTTTTTATTGTTGCAAAAAATTAAAAATTCCTTTTTCAATCATTATACAAAGCGGATTTTGAAAAACAATGAAATTTTAATATCAAAATTCTCGGTTTTGTTATAAACAGGAAATTTAATGCTTATCGCGATCCGCAGTCAAGCCTGGTCCATTTTTAGATCAGTGTCACTTTCTGACTGCCTACTTTCACATTTGAGGTTTTTCATTTTTTTTAAAGTAGTTTTTTAATTAAATTTTTTGTTCACTAAGAATTAGGTATGGTTTAATCGAGATAAAGTTAGGGCATTAGGGCCCACTTTTATTTAAAAAAACCAAGTTCACACGGTTTATATTGTTCTTTAAAAAAAACAGGTGTCGATTCAGCCCCACTCTCACCTAGCTCCACTCTCACCTAGACCTACTCTCACCTAGCCTTTTTTTTTTATTATTATTTTTTATTTTAATCGACTTTTTATATTTAATATTCCTGAGATTATTAATTTATCATGCAACTATACTATCCTGAGCTCGCTTCCTGCTCATAATGAAGTCGTGTCACGTGCTTTTTCCTCCAGATCGATATCTTACATCATGAAACCAAGCCAAGTTGCAAGTGCCTGATCTGACCAGAAATAGTTTCCCGAGATCCCATTCATGGGAAATATTACATTTCTTCAGAAAATAATAGAAAAAGTTTTGGGAAAATAATAAGATGAGGGTGACCTAAAAACGTCAATTTCAAAATTCCCACATTTTTTCCTGCCCAATATTTTTTGATTTTTACTGATCACTAATATTCAAAGATCAGAATTTTCAGCTTGTAACATTTTTAACACAATAATAAACTCTCAATAATAAACTCTTTTATAAACATAATAAAAAAAATTTCTAATTTAATTATTTATTTAAATAAGAAAAATTAGTTATTCAACACAAAACTATATGAATTTTGAATTCAAAAGGACGAATTTTAAAGAAAATAATTGATGTTTCGACAAAAAAAAAGTTCCACACCAAAAACAGTTACATTTTCAACAAAAAAGTGGAAATTTTAACCAAATAGTTGAATTTCAAACTACAAAGACAAATTTTGAACCAAATAGTTTAATTTTCGAAATTGCAGATGACATTTTTTTGTTGAATTTAAAAAAAGAAATATAAATTTTCAGTCCAAAAGGACGAATTTTCTGTACAAAACAAATGCTAAAGAAAAATACTTTTTAATATTAAATGTCCATTTTTGACCAAAAAATATAAATTTTCAAAACTACACATAAATTTTTAAACAAATAGTTGAATTTTTAACAAAAAGGCATACATTTTAAATACAAAATAAAAAAATATACATTTGCAGTTAAAAAATTAATTTCCAGTAAAAAACAATATTTCAAAGTTTAAAAAAAATCATTTGAATGCAACTTTCATTTTAATTTTGTGCACAAATAAAAGATTTTTCTTTTTAATTAAAAAACTCAAATATTTGGTTAAAAATAAATTTCTTTTGTTAAAAAATTTTCTTTTTTGTAGAAAGTTAATTTTCTTGATTGAAAATTCAACTACTTGATAAAAAGTTGAACTACTTTTTAAAAAATTTTTTTAATTGGTTCAAGATATAAATTTTCATTGAAAGTTCTTCTTTTTGGTTCAATGTTATGTTTTAATCTAAAAACTTAACTATTAGATTTTTGGTTACAAAATTATCGTTTTTTATTAAAAATTAAACTACTTGTTTAAAAATTAATTTTATTGGTAGATGATTTAACTTTTTTATTAACAGTTCTTTTTTACAGGTTGAAAATTTTTTTTCGCCTGAAAATTAAAACATTCCATTTTTTGGTTAAAAGTGATCGTTTTTAGTTGAAAATTCAAGCATAATAATTTTCACTGAGAATTAATCTTATTCGGTTTAAAACTTCAACTGCTTGGTTGAAAGTTGAATCATATTGTAACAAATTAATTGTATTGGTTGAAAACTATTTGGCTAAAAATTTATCTTTTTTAATTGAAAATTCAATTATATGGAAAAAATAAACTAATTTGTAGAAAATTTAACAATTTTTTTAAAAAGTCCATTTTTGTTATTGTAAATTCAATTAGTTGGTTTAAAGTTGAACAACTTTGTTCAAAATTAATTTTTTTGTTGGAGATGCGGAATTTTAGTTAAAAATTCAGATTTTTCGTTTGCAAATTTAACTAATTTGTAGAAAGTTTAATTTTTTTGTTGAAAATTTCATCCTTCATTGTTAATAATTTATCTTTTTTTGTGTGAAATTCGTCTTCCCTTGCTACAAAATTCATGTTTTTTGTTGTTGAAAATTAATCATTTTCGTTAAAAAATATGTTTTTTGGTTGAAAACTCAACTACTTGGTTCAAAATTCGTCTTTTTCGAAAGAAAATTAATCTTCTTGGTTGAAAATTCAGGTTTTTGGTTGAAATCTTAATTATGTGGTTAAAAATAATCTATAATTTGTAGAAATTTCAAAATTTTCGGAAAATTTGAATAAAAGTTGAACTACTTTCACAACAATTAATTTCTCGGTTAGAGATGCATAATTTTAGTTGAAAATTCATCCCTTTGACTGAAAATGTAGCAATTTTGTTGACATTTTTTTCTCTAAATTCCCTCGCCCCGAATTTTCAGGACCTAGTCCAACCCCCTTTCCAACTCCCCCAATTTTTCGGGACGATTATACGTAGTTTTTTTAGTAAAAATTAATTTTATTAACTTAAAATTTAACTATTCAATTTTTGGTGAAAATATTCTCTTTTTTAGTTGTAAGTTAAACTAATTCGCTGAAAATCCATGTATTTTGTTAAAAATTTCATTATTTCGGTAGAAAATCAATCTTTTTGGAATCGTTTCCTCCTCGTTCCACTTTTAATACCCCTTTCGCCATTGGCTCTGGACATGAAGGACCTGGAAGGTGATTGGCTGAGAGCAAAAAAGAGGGTGTGTTCTCGGAGAGTATTCTTGTAGCTAAAAACGATTTCACAACATTTTTCATGTCTTCACTCATCCCCAATTATTTGCTTTTACCCCTATTCTCCTCCGGGTATCCAGAGAAAGGGAGCGTCCTCAACTCTGGTATTAGTTAATTAACATTTTCCGGATTACGTAATTACGGAAACGAAGAGACGCTTTTTGTGGGCGATAAAGCTATAAATAGGGGCAATTGTTTAATTGACGATAGCACACGGAGGGATTGACCTTTTCGAGTGGATCGATAACACAGGCTAAATTTGTAGACGGAAACGCCTCGCTAATATTTTACTGCTCAGACTTCACGAATTTTAATATTTCAGAAAATTTCATAATTAGCAATATGAGGCCTCAGAATCGGCTGGTAAATCCAAATTAGTGTCAATACTGTTGTCCTGATGAATAAACTATACAACTACCTTTTTATCAAAGATTTTATTTTTTCATTTTTTTGGATTCATTAAGACCAGACAAATTTAACTGTGCTAATCATTATTAGTGTCTTGTAATTCTTAAGTTTCATTTAATTTAGTGTGAGTAAATATATCGCCAAATAACTCCTTTTCACAGGGCCCTCACTTTAGAAGACTCACACGGACTCACTTCAGAAATCGGTGAATTCATTAGGGCACTGACAAATGTAATTATGCTAATGATTATTATTGTCTTGTAATTCTAAACTATCATTTAAGTCCTTTATTCCGAGTAAATA
>NC_046661.1:82245727-82258228 GCF_010883055.1 Belonocnema kinseyi | reverse complement strand
ACTCACTTGAGAGATCGGTGGATTCATTAGGACACGATGAATTTAACTTTGCTTATTAGTATTATTGTCTTGCAATTCGAAACTATCATTTAAGTCCTTTATTCCGAGTAAATATGTCGCCAGATAATTCCTTTTCACAGTGCCCTCACTTCAGAGGACTCACTCGGACTCACTTCAGAGATCGGTGGATTCATTAGGACACGATGAATTTAACTTTCCTTATTAGTATTATTGTCTTGTAATTCGAAACTATCATTTAAGTCCTTTATTCCGAGTAAATATATCGCCAGATAACTCCTTTTCACAGTGCCCTCACTTCAGAGGACTCACTTCACAAATCGGTGAATTCATTAGGGCACTGACAAATGTGACTATGCTAATCATTATTATTGCCTTGTAATTCAGAAGTTTCATTTAAGTCCTTTACTATGAGTAAATATATCGCCAGATAACTCCTCTTTACAGGGCCCTCACTTCAGAGAACTCACTCGAGCTCAATTCAGAGATCGGGGGATTCATTAGGACAAAATTAATTTGACTGTGTTAATTATTATGTTTATTGTTGTCTTGATAGGTTAGTTCATTTAAGCCCTGTAGCACTGCGGTAAAACCTTTTGTACTATGCCTTTATTTAAAACCCAGATGAAATATAATCATAAATAAATATAAATTATTATTAATTATCAATATAAAATCTATAAATGGACAACCCTCACTGCTAAATTATCATTTGAGTCCTTCAGCATGAGTACATATACCTCCAGATAAGTCCACTCCACAGGGCCCTCACTTCAGAGGACTCACTCGGACTCAATTCAGAGATTAAAGATAGTGTGAATAGTGTCACAGTTAAAAAACAAATCTGAATATTGCCACCCAAATTTTCAAGGGTATATAGTCGATAAAAATTTGTGTGAAGGAAAATTAATTTAATTTTGTGAATAAAATTTCTAGTTTACTAACCTAATATTTTTTAAATATTAAAAATTAGATTCGATGCTTATTGATTTTTTTTGTTAGTCTATAAATGATCAAAACTTCCTATTTCTATATTATAAATTCGAACTGAATGAATAGAATCCAATAAGAAGATCTAATTAATATTGGTTAAAAGTTAATTCCTTTCGTTTGAAAGTCTAAAAACTAATGCTTCTTCAATACAAATGCAATTGTTTGGTTGAAAATTAGTCTTTATTGTTTGAAATTTAAACGATTTAATTGAAAGTTTTTTTAGGTTTGAAAATTGATATCTTTCTGCAGGAATTTCGGCTTATTTGGGTAACGTTGCAACTATTTCGCTAGAAATTAATCTGTTTCAGTTGAAAATTAACTTTTTTATGATAAATTTAAATTCAAAGGTAGAAAATTCTTTTCTTTTTTTGCTTTTAAATTTCAATAATTGCTAAAAAATTCAAATGTTTGGTTCAAAATGAAATTGTTTTATAGAAAATTTATTTTTTTGATTGAAAATTAATTCTCTTAAATAAAAATTCTGCTTAACCATTCAAGTTGAAAATTTTTTTTTTTAAATTAAACTGATTAGTTAAAAATTAATTTTATGTTCAAAACCCACGTTCTTGGTTTTAACTCAAATGTTTATTTAACAAAATTTTTAATTAAAAATTTGCATCTTTACAATTAAAAATTAATGACTTTGTTATTTATTTATTTATTTTAACTGAAAATTAAACTATTTGTCTGAAAATTCTATCAATTTCTTGAAAATAAACTTTTCAAACATTTTATACACTCTTGTGTATAATTCAACTGTTTTCAAAAAAGATGGTCTTTTTGGCTTGAAAATTCAACTGAATAAGATAATTAAAGAAACTAAATAAAAAAAAGTATAAAATCTGTTTTTAGAAATTGCAAATTAATTCTCTCAAATGAAAATTCAAATATGAAATTTGATTTGAAAGTACTTTTTTTTTAATATGATGTTTTTAACAGCAAATTTAACTATTTAGTTGAAAATTCACATTCTTGGGTTTGAAATTCATATATTTAGTAAAAAAATTATTTTTTAAAACTTTTAATTAGTTCTCAATAAAAATTTTAGTACTAATTAGACCAAAAATTAATATTTTTTTGTTCAAAATTTATATTCTCGGGTACCAAATAGAACAAGTGGTTAAAAATTCAACTGATTGGTTAAAAATAAACTTTTTTTTTAAATCCACGTTCTTGTTTAGTAGAAAATTCGTTTTTTTTATAAATTAAAAAGTAAGCCTTCTCAATGAAAATTTAATGAATTTGTTATTATTATTTTCTTATTTATATATTTAAACTAGAAATTTAACTATTTTGCCCAACATTCAAATAATTTGTTGAAAAGTAACTTTTTTTTTGAAAAATTATACTCTCGGGTGGAAAATTGCACTTTTTTCTATAAAAATCGTCTTTTCCGCTTGAAAATTCAACAATTGGGTCCATTTTGTAGAAAATTTGTTTTTTCAAATTAAAAATTAATTCTTGAAAAAAAATTAATTCTTGAAAAAAAATTAAACTATTCCTCAAAATCCTTTTTTCTTCGTTGGAAATTAATTATAAATTACTTTGTCAATAATAGTTATTTATTTCAATTGAAAATTTAATTTTTCGTATAAAATTCAGCTTTTTAGTTGAAAATTAAATTTTGGTGGAAAATTTATGTTTTCGGGTTGAAAGTTCATCCTTTTCACTCGAAAATTCATCAATCTATTAGAAAATTCAACTATTTGGTATAAAATTCGTTCTTTTTAATTAAAAAATCTTTGGTTTAAAAATTAAATTATTTTGTTAAAAATGTTTATAAACGAAAAAACAGAAACTAAAAAATTAGTTAAATAAAATGTTGAATAATATCATATCTACTAGTTAAACCATTTAGTTGCAAATTTGTGTAATTTGTTGAAAATTCAACTGTTTAGTTAAAAATGTATGTATTTTGTTGAGAATTTTTTTTGTAATAAATTATTCTTCTGTGTTGAAAATCCATAATTTTTATTAAAAATTTGACGATTTGGCTAAAAATTCAACTGTTTTGTAGAAAAATCATCTTTTTAATTGGAAATGGTGCCTTTTTGGTTCGAATCAACTGTTTTTGATTTCAATTTGAAATGAAAAACTTTTTTCGGTTTAAACATCAGTTATTTCATTTTTTGCTGAGAATTAATAATTTTCCCTTAAAAATCCAGTAGTACAGTTTCTTTCTTTTTTGCGTTTCAAAACTGATTTAAAATCTTTTATTAATTCTGATTCTTATATTTAGAATTACTCTCATGACATTTTGATTTACCCTTGAAGGGAAGTAAAAATATAAACGTTAAGTCTAGCGTGAGGAATATGAGAATAAATTTTATTCTCCTGTCCAATAAATATTTTTCGTAAATTATGATTTGTCCCACATAATAATTCGCCGAGTTTGTAGGAGTAAAAATGGCGTGGGTTGTATGAGAGAAGAGGAAAACGAAAACGTGTCATCCAGAAAACGACCTATCGATCCGTGAATGGACATGGGCTGTTATACGATTATTCCGCCAACGTACGACCAATAAGCTTTCTCGAAAGAGGAAGAATAAAGAGGAAAGTTGAGGGACATATAAACTGATCAATTAAACTTCCTATTTGCCAGCCATCAAGCCAAAGTCTGCAGTTTCTTCGAAATGTCCACCAAATCAATTTCCCGAAGAAAAAAATTCATTTTCTACCGAAATATACGAATTTTCAACAAATTACGTTCATTTTCAATAGAATATAGTGGAATTTTTAACTAAAGAAGACAAATTTTTCACCAAAAATGGAGTAGTTACATTCAGAGTTGAAAAAACTTAATTTTTAACAAATTGTGAATTCTCTTTTGTTAAAGCTCCTTGGGCTTTAACTAATATATTCTCATCACTTCGCACTTGGTATTGAAAACAAGTATTTTCATGGTCTTATTTCTATAATTAAAAAAAATAGGCATTCTATTTAAAAAATGGCTATTAAACATTTTATTGCAACTTATGTCGTTTTTTTTATAAATTTCATTTGTTCATTTTCAATTTCATTTTTTACGGTTCAAACTAAAAATACCCATCCTAGTTTAAGGTGGTTTTAAGCAAATTTGTCTATATAATTTAGGCTGAAATTTTTGTTAAATTAAATGTTATTGTACTTACTTTCTTTCTCCAAAAAGTTAAACGAAAAACATGAAAAAACAAAATTTAATGAGAAAATATCCATTTAATTCTTTATAAAACAAATTAGATATTTTTTTATTAATGTTTTGTGTTTTTATTTTTTTCGTCTCTTGTGTCATTTTTCCAAAAATTTAATTCTTTTATCTTTAATCTTATTTTTCACGATTAAAGGAAAATATATTTGTTCTATCTACAAAATTATTATTATCAAATTTGTAGATCCTTTCAGGGTGAACAACTTTTTGTCTATTGCTTTTGTTTCGTACATTGTGTAATTTTTCAAACAATTTAATTTTTTAATTTCGAATGTTATTTTTGACAAATAGAATAAAAACGACTCGTCCTATCAAAAAATCTGAATGACAAATTTGGATGAGTTTTCGCTCTTTTTTGGATGAATAACTTTTGTCTATTCATTTTTTTTCATAGTTTCTTTTGTGCATCCAAAAATTTTATTGTTTGATTTTAAATGTTGTTTTTTACAGATAAAACAATAACTGCGTTTCCTACAAAAAATAATTCATAGCAAATTTGTAAATATTTGTTGGGTGCATGAACTTTCAATTATGTAGTAGAATTTACAAAAAAAAATTAATCTTCAATCGGGAAGATTAATTTTCTATCGAAAGAGACGAATTTTCAGAAAATCTGTTGAATTTTCAACTAAAACAGCTGCCTTTATTGAAATTTTCAGCTGAAAGCGATCCATTTTTACTAAAATTCGTGTATTTTGTTGATAATTACTTTTTCGGTAGAAAATTAATCATCTAACTTCAAAATTAATGTTTTTGGTTTAAAATTAAAGTATTTGTTTTCAAATTAATCTTTTTGGTTAAAAATTTAACTATATGGTAAAAGATTTCGTTAATTTGTTAAGAATTTTGGTGTGTGGAAAGTAATATTCTGCGTTGAAACTTCAACTTTTTGATTAATAGTTGAGCTATTTGATTGAAAATTTTGTTGTATTTTGTTGACAATTCATTTTTACGGTAGAAAAAGAATCCTTTCGGTTGAAAATTAATGTTTTTGGTTCAAAATTAATCTTGTTGGTTGAAAATGTAACTATCTGGTTGAAAGTTACGTTACTTCGTCAAGAATTGTTTTTATAAAAGTATTTATCTGGGTTTAAAATTAATTTTTTGTTTTGTTAAAAATCGAACTATTTGGGTGAAAATTTAACTGTTTTGTAGAAAGCTCATATTTTTCGTTAAAAAATCAACTGACTGGTTAAAAATTAATCTTTTTTATTTGAGGATTCAACTTTTTGGGTGAAAATTTATCTTTTTTAGTTGAGAATTAGTGCATTTTGTTGATAATTAATTTTTTTTGTAGAAAATTAATCTTCTCGATTGAAAATTAATGTTTCGGTTAAAAAAATAATGTTTTTAAGTGAAAATTTAACTATTTTGTTGAAAATTTCGTTATTTAGTTTAGATTTTTTTTGGATAAGCATTTTTCTGCCTTGAAAATCCATCTTTTTAATTACAAATTAAACTATTTAACTGAAAATTCAACAAATTTGTAAGGAATTTAACTATTTTGTTTTAAATTTGTGCATTTAGATCAAAAATCGTGTTTTTTGTAGTCAAAAATAAATTTTTTATCGGAAATGCAACTGATTGGTTAAAAATTAATCTTTTCTGGTTGAGGATTCAACTGTTTGGATGAAAAATTATCTTTTTCAGCTTAGCCCATTTTGTTCATAATTAATTTTTTGGTAGGTAATGAATTTTTTCTGTTGAAAAATAATGTTTTTGGTTAAAAGTTTATGTTTTAGGTTTAAAATTAATCTTCTTAGTTGAAAATTTAACTATTTGTTTGAATATTTCATTATTTTATTAAAAATCTTTCTGCGTTGAAAATTCATCTTTTTGGTTCAAAATTGAACTATTTGAATGGAAATTTAAGAATCCGTTAGAAAATTGAGCTAATTGGTTAACAAATTTTGATCCCAAATTCAACTGTTTGATTAAAAATTAATCTGTTTTAGTTGAGGATTCAACTGTTTGGCTAAAAATTTATCTTTTTTAGTTTACCACATTTTGTTGATAATTAATTTTTTTGTAGGAAATGAATTTTTTCTATTGCAAAATAATGTGTTCAGTTAAAAATATAATGTTTTAGTTTGAAAATTAATCTTTTTGGTTGAAAATTTGACTTTTTGGTTGAACATTTGGATATTTTTTAAAGATATTTTCTACGTTGAAAATTCATCTTTATGTTTAAAAATTGAACTACTAGGTTGAAAATTTGTATCTTTTGTTCAAAATTTTTTTGTTTTAGAAAATCAATTTTTGATCCTAAATGCAACTGTTTGGTTAAACATAAATCTGTTTTAGATTATAATTCAACGGTTTGGCTGAATATTGATCGTTTTTTGTTTACAATTCGTGTATTTTGTTGTTAGTTAATTTTTTCGTAGAAAATTAATCTTCTGGGTTGAAAATTTAACTACTATTTGGTTAAAAATTTATGTATTTTGTTGATAATTCTTTTTTTTATAGAAAAGTAATCGTCAGTGTTAAAAATTCATCTTTTCCGAAAATTAATCTTCTTGGTTGAAAATTAAACTATTTGTTTAAAGCCTTCTTTACTTGGTTAAGAATTCATCTTTTCTTCGTAGAGAAGTACATGGTTCAAAATTAAGAACCTAAAGAATAAATTGAAACGAATAAACTAAAAAGTAGACTCTCGGAAATAAAAAATAAAATTTTTTTTATTTTAGTTTAGAGCATTTAGGACCTAAATTTTCAGCTTGCACCTGAGTTACCAAAGTAGTTCTTTTGAAATTCAACGAGCTCGACTTCCGTCGCCAAGAGGGCTCTTGCTTTGAATGGTGGGAGGGGAAAACTTGGCATTGCTGAAATTCACCCCAAGTGATATTATAGCCACTGGCTGGCTTCATTCAATGGAGTTGTACCTGCGGAGGCAAAAGGGGCGGGGGTGAAAGTCGGCGCAATGGGGGTCGAGGGGCTTCAATAATCTGAATGAAAATGAACCTTCGAGCAGCAGACGAAAGAAATTTTTCCTCACAAATTGTCATAACAAATCGAACTCAGCCCCGCGAAGAAAATTTTAGAACGCTTTAAAAAAAATTGATTTTGATTTTTTTTAAAGTGGATGTGCCAAAAATGAGTATTCTGGAAAAAATGTTTTTTATGATTTTAAGAACTGAAATGAAATCATCTTATGAAAAAAAACATTATTTTTTTCATTTAGCAATTTTAAATTACGAAAAATAATTATTTTTAATTTTTGTAATTAAAGTTTTTCTTACTGTCGCTTTTTTGTTAAAACATTGTTTAAATGATTTTAGCTCTACAAAATTCATTTTAAAAACTGTAAATTAAAAGATATTTTTCAAAAATTGGTATCGCTTTGGTTGAAAATTCGTCTATTTTCGTGAAAAACTAATATTCTCTTTTAAAAATTCATCCTCTTCGTTGAAAATACAACAATTTGTTTGAAAATTAAACTACTTTGTTAATTTAAAACAAAATTAATATTTACTCTCCCTCCCCTTAATTCTCTAATATGGAGGTGGGGGGGGGGGGGCTTGGTCTATTTTACTCAAAAATGATTGCAAAATGGTGTTATCGCTAAAAAAAGGTGTCAAATAGTGTCCATTGTGTGGTCAGCACAAGGCTGTAGTCTAGTTCCTGACTAGCGCCTGGCTAGTATCAAATCGACGGCCAATTTTTATTGAATATCATCATTTTTGTTAGAAAATTAAATTGTTTTGTAGACAAATTCTCCTTTTCCCTTGAGAAATACACTTGTTTCATTAAAAAATCATGTTTTTTTGGTTAAAAATGTAACTACTTTGTTAAAAGTTGAACTTCTTTGTTAAGATTTCATTTTTTGGTAGAAGATTTATCACATTAGTTTAAAATTAATCGTTTTGGTTAAAAATTCGTCTATTCTTGGAAAAAATTAACCTTCTACGTTGAAAATTCAAGAATTTCTTTGAAAGTTGAAATACTTTGTTTCTTTATAAGAAAAAGTAAGAATTACGCGCCCCCCTTAATCGTCTGCGATAGGGTTGAGGGGGGGGGGGGACTTTACTGTCATTTTTTCAAAATAGTAGCAAAATAGTCTCATCGCTAAAAACAAAGTGTTAAATAGTGTTAATAGTGTGATGCGTCGGAGGTCTGACGTAGTATAGTTCCTGAATAGCCCCGGGCTAGTTCCAAATCAGCGGCCAATGTTCATAGAATAGCAATAACTTCCCAGAAGAATAGAACGAGGAAAAATAAATGCAGGAAGCTTTCTTATTGGCGGACGTGCCTGAATGTGAATTTTGGACCACCATGTGAGTAGAGGAACAATTTGACCGCATTTGTATTTTGTTGGGTGTGTTTTGCTTCGCGGAAATACCCATTGTGTGATCACGAGGCGGAAGTGGCGTTGGTACCGTGGCATAAGCTTGTCGTAATGAAGTCTTGGGACGAATCCCACCTGTCCTTTCTCACCGAAGACGATTTAAAATTTACCTCATTCTTTTATTTCATTCATAACGCCTCGTAATTTCCAAACAAGAGACTTTAGGCCAATTAGCATCAACTAGAGGCAGAAAAAAAAACAGGCACGGAAATTCCATTTTATATTTAGGGTTCTTGGAAGAAACGGAAGTGATTAATTTTATGAGCCATTGTCCAATATTTCCTGTGCCATTTCATGAACATTTGGAATTTTTCCGGGGATCTATGAGTAAGTAACCTTCCATCGACTTCCTACGCTCCGTATAAAGAGCTTTATCGACATAATAAGTTGTAATTCCGCCGGAAGGCGTCTTCTGGGGTCCCTTTCAATTCAATCAATTCTGACACGTGTAGTTCTTTCAAGGTCGTTTTTACAGGGATCACAATAAGTCCCCATTTTCCGTTAAATTTGAAAAATTTGATGAATTTATTAATGTTAAAAAAGGGGTTTTGACTAAACAGCTAAAATGTCAAATTTTAAGAAAATGTTTCAATAACAACAACAAAAATAACAAAACCACAGCAACAACAACAAAAATCACAGCAGCAGTGACAGCAACAAAATTAATTTGCGATCAAAAACTTGCATTTACAATTAAATAGTTTAATTTTCAATAACAAAAACAGACTTTTAACAAAATAGATAAATTTTTCAATAAAAAATTGGATTTTAAATCAAATAGTAGAGTTTGTAACCAAATAGTTGAATTTTAAACTTATCATCGAATTTTTAACCAAATTGTAGAATTTTCAATTAAAATTATTGTACTTTAACCAAAAACAGTTAAATCTTTGGACGAACGCGATAACTTTTTAACAAAATAGGTCAATTTTCAAGAAAACAGTTAAATTTTCAACCAAATAGAAGAATTTTTGACCAAATAGTTGCATTTTCGATCAATTTGTTCCACTATTAACCAACTTATTGAATCTTTAACAAAATAGTTGAATTTTCAACCAAGTAGTCGAATAAAAAATTGACCTATAGCCAAAAATAGTTGCATTTTTAATTAAATAGTTTCAACTTTGAACAACAAAAAAAAAGATTTCTTTTTTATAAGACAGTTAAATCTTTCGCTAGAATATCTCAAATGATTCAAATAAGAAATTTTCTATCGAAAAGGTGGATTTTTAATCCAGAAGGACGAATTTTGAACAAATTTTCAAACCAAAAGAAGATGACTTTTTAAGGAAATAGTTTAATTCTCAATAAAACCAATAAATTGTCAACAAGATACATAAATATTTACTCAAAGAGTCGAATTTTAAACCAGGAAATATAAATTATTCAACTCAGAACTTTTTCACCAAAAAAGATTTATTTTTTATCCAAAGGACAAATTTTCAACAAAAAAGTTGAGTTTTGAACAACAAAATGTTTTTTTTAGAAATAAAATAGTTGAATTTACGAAAAAAAAACATTCAATTTTCAACAAGATAGTTAAAAATCTACCCAAGTAGTTGAGTTTTCTACTCACAAAGATGATTTTTTTTTAATAATTGAATTTTCAACAAAATAATTTAATTTTATACCAAAAAGACAAATTGTCTACAAAACAGTTGAATTTTCAAGAAAAACCAAGGGGATAAATTTTCAACCAAGAAAATTATTATTTTTTTATTTACCAAAATAGACGAATTTTCAACCAAAACGATTGATTTTAAGCTGGTTGAATTAAGATTTTTTCAGCACTAAAAAATAATTTTTAATAAAATCATTAGATTTTCCAAAGTGAGTGGAATATTAATACAAATAGTTGAATTTTCCATTATCGAAGAATTTTTAACAATAAAGTTGAATTTTCAAAAAGAATAAAATTCAACCTACCAACATTTTATTTTTGTATGATGAACATTAAATTATGTTGTTGAAACTATATACTGTTTTTCTTTTAAATTCAACTCTTCGGTTGAAAATTTAATTATTTTGTTTAAAATTCGTTTTTATTTTTGATTGGGTTACAGGCTATTATATTTTTGGTTGAGAGTATTCGTCCTTTTGGATTAAAAATTCATCTTTATTGTTTGAAATAAATAAATTCGTAAATTTGAAATTTGAAATTGTTCTGTTTCTTATATGAAAGAGATTCTATAATAAAAATGTTATGAGATTCAAATTCTGGTCTTTGAATATTAACTGTCAGACAAAATGAAAAATTGGACATAAAAATAACAGGAAATTTCGAAAATAATAATTTTATTATTATTATTGTTATCATTATTGTCTCGTAAAGCTGGTCCATTCAAGTCAGGTTAAAACCAATTGCATTCTGCCTTTTTTTTTAAATGTTTGTGAAATTGAGGGAATTTAATCACAATGACAACCTGCGCCTGCATCCGACTTTATGAGAAATATTCGCATTTACCAGGACATTTGACCAGGGGAGAGGAAAGCTGCAGAAAACCACCTCCCGAGTTCAGCCGGTTAAGTAATATTAAAAATGTCATATTATTATAATATTGTTATATCAGTAATATTATTTTAAATCTTATAATCACAGAAAAACTATTTTTTCTTCGAAGATTTGATTTTTGGGAATGCATTAAAAAATCGAGATTGGGAAATCAGACTCGATTAAATAAAGTTAGAAAATAGCTAGAAGAATATAAATTTAGTGCTGTTTTCTTAGTCAGTCTTCACGGTCCTGCCTACGACTCGTACAAACATTCGAGATAGTAAGAGAGAGAAAGAGAGAGAGAGGGAGGGAGAGGAGTGGTCGAGAGGGGAAGACAGAGGCGTTCTCAATAGGCTCCGTAAAACTACCATTGTGACCGATTCATGAATGAAACGGGACTTCCGGTCGGGGGTGGGGACGGAAACAGTTGCGTTAGTACCTCTTGAATGAACGTATAGTACGCCTGCCTGTGGATGCCGTGAAACCGGATTTCAGAATCTCTTCTCTTCCCCGTCCAGTCAAATCTCCCGGTTCCTCTGGGCTCTATCCTCGAGTCTATCTATCTCTATGCTCTACTATTGCTCTATTCTATTTTCCAAGGAACCACTTCTCAATCCGATTTCCCAACGAGATTAAATCTCGGAAAGCGACCCATTCACTAACTAATCACCTCTTGCTGCTTCTAGGCTTCCCACTCGTTCCCCCATTCTCCTCTTCGCCCTTTTTTTCAAGAAATAATATTTTTCACTCCATGCTTTAAAAAAAATTTCCCCTTTTCCGCTGTCTCTAAATTTCTTGCTTAACTGATAACTGAATTTATAGAACACAATAAGAAAATACAAATATTTTTTGTTGCAAATTGATTTTAATTGAAATGTTCACTTTTATATTTTTGGTTCAAAATGCATCTCTTTTAGTAAAAAATTCTAATATTTGTTGAAAATCTAACTATTTTCTTGGATTTTTTTTTTATTTACATTTCTGACTGAGAAATTGAACTGTTACATTTTTAACTGAGAATTCATTTTTGTTTTGTTCTGAAGATTCATCTAATTAGTTAAACTATTTTGCTAAAAAAATCATTACATTCGTTAAAGATTTAAACTATTTTATTTGAAATTTCGTTTGTGTTTGGCTGAAAATAAATCCTTTTTCAAATATTTTTTAATTGAAAATTCTATTCTTTTCATGGAGAATTCAACTATTTGGTTAAAAATGCAACTATATACTTGGTTGAAGATTGAACTACGAGGGTAGTTCAATAAGTCCTTAGAATGAAGTATAAAAACAATTTTTTTTGGGTAAATTTTTTTTATTTTTCAACATAATCTCCTTGGAGCTCTATACACTTGATCTATAGCTTTTCAAGTTTTTTTAATCCTTCAGAAAAGTGCGTTTTCGGAAGTTACTCAAAATAAGCACTTACAGAGGCAATGACGTCTTCGTTGTCTGGAAATCTCT
>NC_046661.1:82236989-82245627 GCF_010883055.1 Belonocnema kinseyi | reverse complement strand
CTAGTCGGGAGTGGTGCTGACTGAAAACAGATGATTTGGAGCGATTCGCGCGCCATCTGTTGGTCATTCTAAGGACTTATTGAACTACCCTCGTATTTGGTTAAAAAGTCAACAATTCGATTAAGGGTTCGACTATTTAGTTAAAAATTCAACTTTTTTGTGAAAAATTCAACTATATACTTGGTTGAAAAATTAACTATTTCGTTGACGATTCAACTGTTTGATTGACACTTTAACTATTTGGTCGAAAATTCAACTATTCGGTTGAGAGTTTGAATATTTAGTTGAAAATTCTACTTTTTGATTAAAAATTTAAGTATATACTTGATTCAAGATTTAACTATTTGTCTGACAATTCAACTGTTTGTTTGACCATTCAACTATTTTATTAACAATTCAACTATTTGGTTGACAGTTCAACTTTTTGGTTGAAAACTCAACTATTTTGTTGACAATTCAACTATTGGATTCAGAGTTCAACTACTTGATTGAACATTCAACTTTTTAGTTAAAAATTCAACTGTTTGTTTGACAATTCAACTATTTTATTAAGAATTCAACTATTCGTTTGAAAGTTCAACTTTTTGGTTGAAGAATTAAAATTATTTGATTGAAAATTTAACTATTTTCTTGACAATTCAACTATTCAGTTCAGAGTTCAATTACTTGATTCAACATTCAACTTTTTAGTTAAAAATTCAGATATATACGTAATTGAAAATTTAGCTATTTGGTTGACAATTCACCTATTCTGTTAAGAGTTTAACAATTTGGTTAAAAAATTAACTATATACTTGCTTGAAGATTTAACTATTTGTTTGACGATTCAACTATTTGTTTGAAAATTCAACTATTTGGTTAACGGTTCAACTATTTGGTCGAAATTTCCACTTTTTTTTTTTAATTCCACTATTTACTTGGTTGCAAATGTAACTATTGGTTGCAAATTTAACTATTGGTTAAAAATTTAACTATATACTTGATTGAAGATTTAAATATTTGGTTGACAATTAAACTATTCGGTTCAGAGTTCAACTACTTGATTGAACCTTCAACTTTTTAGTTAAAAATTCCGATATATACCTGAATGAAGATTTAGCTATTTGGTTGACAATTCAACTATTCAGTTAAGAGTGTAACTATTTGGTTGAAAAATTCATTTTTTGGTTAAAAATTCAATTATATACTTGGTTGAAGATTTAACTATTTGGTTGACAATTCAACTATTTTGTTGCCAATTCAACTATTTGGTTGACAATTCAACTAATTGGTTGACAATTCAACAAATCGGTTAATAGTCCAAATATTTGCTTGCAAATTTAACATTTTAGTTAAAAATTTAACTAAACTATATATACTTGGTTGAAGATTTAACTATTTAGTTGAAAATTCAAATGTATGGTTGTCATGTCAACTATTTTATTGACAATTCAACTATTTTGTTGAGAGTTTATCTCTTTGGCTGCAAAATCCACTTTTTGATTACAAATTAAACTATATACTTAATTGAAGATTCAACTATTTCGTTGACGAGTCAAATATTCGGTTCAGAGTTCAACTATTTGGTTGAAAATTCCACTTTTTGGTGCAAAATTCAACAATATACTTGGTTCAAGATTTAACTATTTAGTTAACAGCAATTCAACTGTTTGGTTGGCATTACAACTATTTTATTGACTATTCAACTATTTGGTTGAGTTCAACTATTTGGTTGAAAATTTCACTTTTTGGTTAAAAATTCAACTATATACTTGGTTGAAGATTTAACTATTTTGTTGACAATTCAATAATTCAGTTAATAGCCCACCTATTTGCTTAAAAATGCAACTACTTGTTACAAAATTCAACTATTCGGTTGAAAATTTATTGTTTTTTCTTGAAAATTCAACTATTTGGTGAAAAAAATCAATCTGACGATTTAACTATTTGGCTAACAATTAAAAAATTGGTTGAAAATTCTACAATTGGGTAGAAAATATTAATCTTTTTCCGATTTTTTTCGAGTTTTCGCTCAATTGCGAACCCAATAAGAAAAGACAAACATTTTTCGTTGAAAGTTAATTCATTTTAATTGAAAAGTCAACTATTATATTTTTAGTTCAGAATTATTCATCTCTTTTGGATAAGAATTCTACTATTTGGTTGAAAATGCATTTTCTTTATTTGTAAATTAATTTTCTTGACTAAAAATTTAACAATTACATTTTTGGTTGAAAATCGATCCTTTATAGTTGAAAATTCAATCATTAAAATTTACAAAGAGAACTCATCTTTTTGGGGTTGAAAACTCAACTGGATTCTTGATTGAAAGTTGACATAGTTGGTGGAACACTAATTTTATTGGTTAAAGTTTTAACTATTTTGTTGCTAATTCGTTTTTTGTTCTTGAAAATTATACACTTTTTATTATAAATTTTAAGATTTCATTATCAGAAGAAAACTGATAGTTAGTAGTTCAAATTTAACAATTTTTTGAGCTGTAAAAAAACTATTTGGTTAAAAATTAACTTTCTTGTTGAGAATTCATATTTACTGATTCAACTGATATCAACTGATTCGTTAAAAGATCGTCTTTTTTAGTGAAAATTCTATTCTTTTGGTAGAAAATTCAACTATTTTATTTAAAAATCAACTATTTTAAAATTTTAAAAAATTAAAAATTCAACTATTTTATTTAAAAATCAACTAGATTTTTTAACCAAATAGTTGAATTTTCTACCAAAAGAATAGAATTTTCACTAAAAAAGACGATCTTTTAACGAATCAGTTGATATCAGTTGAATCAGTAAATATGAATTCTCAACAAGAAAGTTAATTTTTAACCAAATAGTTTTTTTACAGCTCAAAAAATGGTTAAATTTTGAACTACTAACTATCAGTTTTCTTCCGATAATAAAATCTTAAAAATTATAATAAAAAATGTATAATTTTCAAGAACAAAAAACGAATTGCAACAAAATAGTTAAAACTTTAACCAATAAAATTAATGTTCCACCAAGTATGTCAACTTTTAATCAAGTATCCAGTTGAGTTTTCAACCCCAAAAAGATGAGTTCTCTGTGAAAAATTTAATAATTGAATTTCCAACTAGAAAGGATCGAGTTTCAACCAAAAATACAATTGTTAAATTTTTAGTCAAGAAAATTAATTTACAAATAAAAAAATGCATTTACAACCAAATAGTAGAATTCTTATCCAAAAAAGACGAATAATTCTCAACTAAAAATATAATAGTTGAAGATTTATCTTTCAATTATTTTGCTTAAAATTCAACTATTCGGTTGAGATTTCAACTATTTGGTTGAAAAATCATTTCTTTTGTTGTTAAAAATTCAACTATTTACTTGGTTGAAGATTTAACTATTTGATTGAAAAATCAACTACTTTGTTGACAGTTCAAATACTTGCTTCAAAATGCAACTATTTGATTAAAAATTCTACTATTCGGTTGAAGATTTAATTATTTTTTTGAAAATTCGATTTTTTTGAGAGAAAACATCAATTTGACAATTCAACTAACCGGCAGAGAGTTCAACTAATTTGTTGAAAAATCCACTTTTTGGTTAAAAATTCAACTACCTATATACTTGGTTGGAGATTTTACTATTTGGCTGACAATTCAAATATTTTGTTGACAATTCAACTACTTGCTTGACAAATTAAAAGATTCAGTTGAGAGTTCGACTATTTGGTTAAAAATTCAACTATATAAAACAACTATATAAGGCTTTTTTAAAAAGAAAATTAATCTTTTTGGACTAAAAATGTTAGAACAAACATTTTCCGGCTGAAAATCGATCCTTTTTTAACTGAAAATTCACAATTTAAAATTTTCACTGAAAACTCATCCTTTTTTATTGAAAACTTAAATAGTTACTTGATTGAAAGTGAACCTACTTAGTTGAATATTTTTTTATTGGTTTAAGATTGAACTATTTTGTTGCAAAATTTTTCGTTATGGAAAATTATACATTTTTTATTCTAAATTTAAAGATGCCATTATTGAAAAAAACTGATAGTTTTCAGCTAACAATTTAACCATTTTTTTAAACTGCCAATTCAACTACTTGGCTGAAAATTAACATTTTTGTTGATAATTTATATTTACTAATTCATCTGATATCAACTTATTTGTTTAAGGGTCGTCTTTTTTAGATAAAAATTCTATTATTTTGGTACATAATTCAACTATTTGGTTAAAAATCAACTTCTTGTTAAAAAAATTCAACTATGGACTTGCGGTTGAAAATTTATCTATACAGTTTAGAGTTCAAATATTTGGTTGAAAATCTCACTTTTCAGTTTTGGTTGACGATTGTTCGTTTTTAGATGAAAATACAGAAATTGAGATTTTAAACCAAAATAATTAGGTTTTAAAGGTTCATTAATTTTTTTAATTTGTACATGTTACGTTAGAGTTTTACATAAAAAATTGGTATTTTACGTATCTTATGTTAGAACAAAAGTCATTATACATCGAACCAGATTTATAATCTTTTAAAGTTTTTTGTATTTTTCAGCAGAAATTGGTATTTTTAATTATAAAAATTATATTTAAAAGGAGATTGGAAATTTTTTCAATCCATTTCCTTTAAAATAAATGCTCTTTGTTAACAATTCATTTTATTGATTGAAAATTTAACATTTTTATTGAAAGTTCATTTTTAGGGTCAAAATTAATTTTTAAAAATTCAAAATTAACTATTCCATGTTTTGTTGAAAAGTGATCATGTTGAGTTTGAAATTCAACTACTTGGCTGAAAATTAACATCTTTTTTTGTTAAAATGTTCAATACTTTTTTTTTATTAAGAATTCATTTTTTTTAATTCGACTTTTCTTATTTAAAATTCAAGTTTTTTTATTCAAATATTATATTTTTGGTTGAGAGTTATTATTTTTTATTGAAAATTCAACTAGTTGGTTAAAAATTCAATTACTTGAGTGATAATTTAATTATTTTGTTAAAAAGTAATTTTTTAATAGAAGGTTTAACTGTTTGTCAATATATTCGGCTTTTTAAATAGAAAATTCGTAATACTTTTTTTATAGTTCAGAAGTGATCTCTTTGACTCAAAAATTCTCCACTAATCTTGGAAAATTTAATTATTTTTTAAACATTCAACTATGTTGTTGAAAAGTAAAATGTGTACTAAAAAATAAACTTATTTGTGTACAATTAACCCTTTTTTCATGTAAAATTCAGCCTTTTGGATTCAACTGTTTTTGGATTGAAGTTTAGTTTTTTGTATTAAAAATATTTAACCAAATTTTTAACCAATTTGAATGTTAGCAAAAAAGAGGGGGAAGTTGCTATAATATATGGGGAAAGAAGAATTCCTTTAAAATGGGGGAAATAAGAGAATAGGGGAAAGAGTCTGTGCATTCTAAAATTAAAAAATTATTTACGCAATTATAAATTGCCTTACTTTTCTCTCCTCGGAAACCTGCTTGGGAACTTTCACCGCGCTATCAACAGCCTGTCGTTATCACTCTTATCCGATCGTTATCTTTCATTCGCGCGAAGGCACGAGCGAGTTATTTCATGAATGAAAACAGGAGCCCGCGATTTTATAATCAACAAGCCACGTGCTAAAAATCAAGAGCCACGATTTCCCAAGAGTTTCAGTCTCTAGATAACAAAATTGGATAAGAAACTTTTACTGGTTTAAAATTATTTTTTACTTATACGCTCGCACTAATTGCCCTTTCTTTAAAAAAAAACCCGGATTTGACAACGTTGTATATTACAGGGTGGCCGCTTTAATTGAAAAAAATTCCCGGTCATTTTCCGATTTTTTCCCGGTTGACACTTTTATTATTTAAAGCTAAAAAAAATATATTAATAAATTTATTTATTAAATTTAATATAAAAAATAATATAAAGGAAGATCTAAAACTTGGAATTGAAACTATTTTATTGATAAATCATTAAAATTTTGATTTTAAAATAAAATTATGGGAATAAATGATAATATATTAATTTGAATTTTTATTAAGACTCTTGAATTGAAATAGTTTAAATCTGCAAGTTCTCAAATTTTGAACGGATTTAGAATTGTTTTGTCAAATAAATTATTGTTTAGTTTTTTATAGATACTTAAAGTACATATTCATTAAAAAAATTATTTATTTATCTATATTTAAAGTTGATAAAATAAAACTGCCTTTTATCAAAAAACTTCAACTTCAAACGCTTTTAATTTTCAATTGTTTAAATCTTCAAGACTGCACTTCAATTATTTAAAAAACTGTGAAAATCGAACTTGGGCAGGTTTTTCTTCTGAGTTGTTTATTACAACATTATTATTATTATTATTAATTATTATTTTTCCAGTAAATTCAATATGACTGACACAATTTCTACAAACTTACTTACAATTCTTTAAAATCAGCAGACTATTTTTTGATTGGCCAAATATGACTCTCCGCGTGTGTAGTAATCTGACACCGTACTTATATTTTTTTCAACATTTAGAAAATTTAAAAAAAGACATTTTGTTGGAAAATCATGTATTTTTTTAATTAATATTTTTCAGTAGAAAATTAATCTTTTTGGTTCGAAATTGATTTCTTTGGTTGAAAATCAGTTATTTTTCATTAAAAATTAATTTTTTTAAACCGAAAACTAAACTAAATTTTTAGATAACATTTTTGTCGGCAGTTGAAAATTTAATTATTACCGGAAATATGTCTTATCTAGTGAAAAATTAATGTTCTTAGTTGAAAAACGAACATTTTCGATTAAAATCGTGTCGTTTAAATCTTCTTGTTAAAAATTTTTCTTTTTGGTTGAAAATTCAATTTTTTTAATAAAAAATAATGTTTTTGGTTGGAAATATGTCTTTTCTGATAGAGAATTAATCTTCTTGGTTAAAAAATGATCTTTTTTGGCTGAAAATTCAATTATTTATTGAATAAAAAATGTATGTTTTTCGCTAAAAATGTCTTTTTTTGGTAGACAATTAAACTTCCGATTTAAAAAATAAACTATTTGGTTAACTATTTATGTATTTTGTCGAGAATTATTATTATTTTTTGTTGTTGTAAAAATGAATCTTCTTGGTAAAAAATTCATCTTTTTGGTAGCCAATTAAATCATTTGATTAAAAATTATGTTTTTTGTTGGAAATATGTCTTATCTGGTTAAAAATTATTATCTCTAGTGAGCAAATGAACTATTTAGTTAAAAATTCATGTATTTTGGCCAGAATTAATTTTGTTGGTAGAAAATTAATCTTCTTGGTTAAAACTTTTGTTGGAAATATATCTTTTCTGGTAGAAAATTAATCTTCTTAATTGAAAAATGAACTATCTGCTTAAATATGTATGCACTTTGTTCAAGATTAATCTTCTTGACTTAAAAATTTAACGCTTTTGAGTAAATGTTTTTTTATAATTAACAAATAATTCCTGGTTGAAACTTTGTCTTCTTAATTTTAAGATTGATCCAATTTGATTAAAAAAATTCGACTGCTTGGTGGAAAATTAAACTGCTTTCATTAAGGATTCAACGATTTTTTTGAATATTCATCATTGGGGGGGGGGGGGGTCAAATTCGACAGCGAGTCGAGGGCCTACATCTAATTCCAAATTAAAAAATCTTCTTTACAAAAAACAAAAAAAAAATATTTCGAATTAAGTTAAGAATGGTTTCTTACGGTCCTGGTCGCTAGAAGATATGCTTGTCAGTCTCGGAGGGTCTCCGATTAGATTTAGTTCAGATAGCTCTTTGAGCCTGACAAAAGGCCTATTTTCAGCTTTTCCGCATTTTCGCTTTTAAAAATTGAGCCTCTGATAAACTGACGAGAAATCGGATTATCATTCTCGAATAAGAGGATTTCAAGGAGGAAGAAGTGCTCGGCAGTGGAGAAGAAGCAGAAAGGGGATGCTCGGCGATCCGAGAAGGAAGGGCCCAATGAGAGCACGAGATCGCCGTGGGAACAGAGCACTTCCGTTTGCGACCCTCGATCATCCTCCAAAGCTGAAACGAAGACTTCCGCCTTTCCAGAAAAAAAGACACCTTACTCCCAAATAAAAACATTTATTCTCCTTAACCCCTTAGAAAAAATTAAAATCAATTTTTAAACAATTTAGAATTGATAAGAATGTTTGAATCTAGCGCGCAAATTATTTGACACCTGAATCCAAGGCATCCACCCGAGGAGGAAACGACTACTGAAAACGCGGCCAGCGGAGTTGAATTTGTAACCAAAAACATTAATCATCAACTAAAGATTAAAAATTCGAATAAAATTTCTAATTAAGCTGAATTTAAACTTAAATTTCTAATTAAAAAATATCAATTTTTCACCAAGAATCGGATAATTACATTTACAGCCATAGATGAATTTTCGACTAAAATTATTAATCTTAAACCTTAAAATGAATTTTTAACAAAATTGTTGAATTTTCTAGAAAGAAATTAATTTAGAACCAAAAGTCTTCAATTCTCAACCAAAACTGTAGTACCTAATATTTTAACCAAGAATGATTTTTTTTTAAATGAAAGACAGTTGAATTGAACCAAAAAAGACGAATTTTCAACAAAATAGTATAATTTACTATTCAACCAAAAAGGATACTTTTTCACAAAACTGTTTAACAAAGAAGATTCATTTTCTGTCGAAAAAATAGGAT
>NC_046661.1:82223495-82236889 GCF_010883055.1 Belonocnema kinseyi | reverse complement strand
CAACCAAAAAATAATTTGCATCAAAAATTAAATAGTTAGATTTTCAGTTAAGAATTAAATCGTTGAAATTTTAATTTAAAAAAATTAATTTTCAATCACAAAAAAACAAATTTTCAACAAAATAGTTAACTTTTTAACACAAGAGATGAGTTTTGAACTAAAATGATTAAACTTAAACCAAAACAAACAGATTTTTAGCTACGGAGATACGAGATCGATTCCTTCAAAACTCCTACAAGTCGAATTTCGACGTAATTTCTTTTACTAGTGAAATTGATTTTTCAAAAATTCGAATGTTTGATCCAATATGATTTCATAGGTTTGACCAGATAAATGTATTAAATATAATTTGATGTCAACTGTTTTTGTCCAATAGTCTAAAATGAATATTTTGAATATTGTTTTTTATTTTCAAATTGTGAAAAAATTTCTCTTAAATTCCGCCGGGATCCAAACCGAGCTCTTCAGACTGTCGATCTGATGTTCTTATCCACTAAGCTACTTAGAGACTAGATTAATTTCTTCACAATCCCTACAAGATGAATTCTGACGTAATCCCTTATAATTGTAAGATTTTTGTTTTTTAAACATTTTAATGTTTTATAAATTTTAATGTTATGGCTTTGACCAGATAAAATTTATTACATAATTGGATGTTAATTGTTTTTTGTCTACTGGTCTAAAATAAATATTTAAAAAAAATAGATTTTAATTTCTAAATTACTTAAAACGGAATTAAGCTTGTAGGGGTTGTAAAACAATTCATCTCGTATCTCCGTAGCTTATATGATCGCGGATTACAAGTGGATCACTTTGGAATATACTGGATTACACAGGATTGCTCCAGTTTAGAACTAGAGCTCTCTGGATTACTCTAATTTATAAGTGTATTACTTCGGTACATTGGATTACTCAGAATTACTTAAATTACTCTGTATTACAAGTAAATTACATCGAATTACAAGTAAATTATACCGGATTACAAGTAAATTACACCGGATTACAAGTAAATTACACCGGATTACGCTAGATTATCATGATAACACTTGACTATTTCAGAATGGAATTGAATCACTCCAATTGACTAGAATTAGGCAGAATTCCATTGGATTACTCCAGAGTATAACTTGATTACTCTGGATTAGGAGTGTATTGCTTTAGAATACTGGGACGTTTTATTACGTCCGATTACTTAAATTGCACCTAATGACTCCATATTAGAACTCTATTAATATCAAATACAAGTAAATTATTCGGCTTAAAAGTGTATTTACTTAAAAATACTGGGATTACTCCGAGTACTTGATTTACTGCAGATTACAAGTGTATTATTTCGGATTACTGAATTATTGCGGATTGCGTGGATTACGAGTGTCTTGCCTTAGAATCTTGGACGTTTTATTGCGTCCGATTACTCTGAATTACTAGTTAGTTACTCGACTTACAAGTGTATTACATACTTCAAAATCCTGAGATTCATCCCATTTATTCCGAATTGGGCGGATTACTCCAGATTAGAACGGTAATACTTTAAATTAGGAGTGGATTATCCTTGATTAGAAGTGTATTATCCTCGGATTACAAATGTATTACTTTGGCATAATGGGATTACTCTGAATTACTTGAAATAAACCGGATTACAAACGGATTATGTCGAATGGCCAATTAATTATTTGGATTACGCGGATTACTACATATTATAACTGTATTAATCTGCATTGGAAGTGGATTACTTCGGATTACACGTGTATTATTTTGGAATATTAGGACGCTTTATGACGTCCGATTAATCGAATTGCACCTGATTATTCTATTATAGAACTAAATTACTCGGGATTACAAGTGAATTACTCGGATTACAAGTGTATTACTTCGAAATACTGGGATTTCACCGAATTACTTCGGATTAAAAGTTAATTATTTAGAATTACAAGTAAATTATTTTTGATTAACCGGATTCGTCTATATTAGAAATGTATTACCGCAGATTCGAAGTGGATGATGTGGATTACAAGTGTACTACTTTGAAATACTGGGATTACTCTGAATCAATTGAATTACTCTACATCACAAGTCGATTGTTTAGGATTACAAGTGAATTATTTTTTATTTAAAAGATTACTCCACATTAAAACTGAAATACCGTGGATTGGAAGTGGATTACCTCACATTACAATAGTATTACTTTGGAATACTGGGATTACTCCGAATTACTTGAATTATTCTGGATTACAAGTGAATTAATCCAAATTACACTGGATTCCGGATTACACCGAATTACTAGTTGGGATAACTGAGCGGTCCAGTGGTTGCGGATTACCAGAGTTGCATTTCCCTCGGATCTGATAAATGGTGACTTTCAAATGACGATACCTCTTTGTCGGTGAACTTTTCCATATTGTAAATTGTATTCACAAGGATCTCAAACCCATCCCAAGGAGAATGCGACTCGAATAAGAATAAGATTCGCGAAGGGCCTCTGCCGACTAATTAATTAGCATTTGAGAAGAATGAAAGGGAGAAAAGAAAAAAAAATCGTTACACGTGTGTACTTGAGAGTCAGAGACAAGGAGAGACAAGGAGAGACAAGGAGAGACAAGAGAGATGAGAGAGAGAGAGAGAGAGAGAGAAATGAGTCTCCTGATAAAGTTTCCATGAAGACCGGAAGCGGCGTTTGATGCGCCAGAAGACGAGGAGCAGGTGGCCACCGGATGTGCATCTTCCTTTTCCGAACGAGTCCCCGCATATTAAATTATCCTACTCAAAACTCTAAAGATCCTTATCATAATCCAAGAATCATTTTGCCAAATTTACTCTTCTTTTCTTAGTTTTTGGACCGTTCAATGTAGCAGTGGTGGGTCACTTACTTATTAAAAGGAACTGAAGTTACCGTTATATCAAGGAAAAAGTAAATGCGGGGATCACAGTGCAAAAGAAGCTCAAAAAAGGGGAAATCGTGTAATTTTTCTAATAAAAAGTCATCAGGGCGCCATAAAAAAAGTCCAAAAACAGATGAGCAAGGCGAGTTTTAATTCTAGATTCCTGTTACCAACATCGAGAACATTCCACAACTGAAGTGGTTCGTGTCCGTGCTAAGTTTCTAGAAAATTCTTGATGACGCTATAAAATGATATTGCGCAATTGTGAGTAAAGAATTTGCGTAAACAGCTTCAAAGTTATTTATTATCTTATGAATATGTGACACAGTAGAAATCAAAATTGAAAATCAAAATATAACCTTAAAAGTGTTTCCACGAAATGCTTAATCAAAATAATAAATAACCTTGAAGTTGTTTACGCAAATTCAATACTCACAATTGCGCAATACGTTTTTACGATGTTTTAAAGAATGTTCTAGAAACTTAACACGGACACGAACCACTTCAGCCGTAGAATAGTGTCGATGTTAGTAACATGTCAGTAACAGGAATCTAGTATTAAAACTCGTCTTCATCATCTACTCCTGAGAAAACCTGAAATAAAATATATTCTACGTATCTGGAGATTTTAACTTATAGCAAAAATTATTTATATTTGAAAAATTTAAACTACAAAATTTAAATTTAAATTACAAAATTGTTGAATTTTTAACCAAATAGTTCAATTTTATATCAAAAACGTAAAGTTTCAACTGAGAAGATTAATTTTCTAGCAAAACAAAAAAAAAATTATCAGCCACAAACTTCAAGTTTTGAATTAAAAAAATTAAATTTTTGATCAGACATGGTATTGTTACATCTTCAACAAGAAAAATTTGTACCCTAAAGAGACAATCGATTTTTAACAAAATATTTAAATTTTTCAACCAAAGAGACGAATTTATAACTAAAATTATTATTTTTTAACTAGAAAAGTTAAATTTTAATTTCAAAAATAAATTTTCAACTAAAATAATGCATCTCCAATAAAAAATAAACAAAAATTAATTTTCTATAAAAAAAAATTAATTTTCGAAAAAAAGGACGAACTTTTAATAAAGACATAAGTTTATAACAAAATAGTTAAATTTTCAACTAAAAAGGTTAAATGAAAAATTGATTGGTTAAATTTCCAGTTAAATAAAGTAATTTTATTAACAAAAAATTTGAATTATCCACTGAAAAAGTTTTAAAAAATATAAAAAATGAAATGACTAAATTTTCAGTTAAACAAAGTAATTTTCAACATGAAAAAAACAACGAATTTTCAACAGAATAATTACATTTTTAATAAAAAAGATGAAATTTAAACAAAAATATAAATTTTTAATTAAAAAATTAAATTTTAATCTGAAAAAATAAATTTCCCACTAAAAAAGTTTAAAAAATGAAATGGTTAAATTTCTAGTTAAACAAAGTAATTTTTAACATGAAAAAAAACAACGAATATTAAACAAAATAGTAACATTTTTTTTAAAACATGAATTTTTAAATCAAAATATGAATTTTCAATTGAAAAATTCAATTTTGATTGAAAAACTAAATTTTCAATTAAAAAAAAAACAAGCAACTTTTGAACAAAGCACTTAAATTTGTAACCATGGAGATAAATTTTTAAATAAAATGATGCATTTCCAACAAAAAAACTCTAAATAAAGTAGTTCAACTTTCAACCAAGTAGTTGAATTTTCTATGAAAAAGATTAAATTTCTACCGAAAAGGACGAATTTGTTCCAAAACAAATTAATTTTAAACTAAAAAAGTCAAATCTACATTCAAAAATGAAATAGTTAAATTTCCAGTTAAAAAAGTAATTCTTAAATAGAAAAAAATAATGAATTTAAAAAAAAAACAGTCTCATTTTCAACAAAGAAGTTAAATTTTGAACCATAGATGAATTTTCAATTGAAATTATGCATTTTAAATAAACATAAATTTTAAACAAGGTAGTTCAGCTTTCAACCAAATAGTTGAATTTTCTATCCAGAAGATTATATTTCTACAAGTTTTCAAGAAAAAAGTTGAATTTTTAACAACAAAAATTAAATATTTGATTTTGTAGCATCAGAAATGGAATAGTTGAATTTTCAGTTGGGCGAATTACTTAAAAAAAAAAAAAAAACAACGACTTTTCAACAAAATATGTAAATTATTTACCAAAAAGAGGAACTTTGACCTATAATTAGGAATTTTCGACTGAAACATATAAATTTTTATTTAAAAAATAAATTTTCAACCGAAAAACAAAGATTTGTTTGGAATTTTGTCGAGAGTAGAGGGACATATTTACTATTTAAAGAAAAAAGGGGAGAAAAGGGGAAATTTTTCGACAATAGGGCAAAAAAATGGTCTAGATGTAAAAAAATCGTATTTTCAAATATCGTATATTTAAAGAGAAAAGACAAAAAAGGGGAATTTTTAGAGAATAGGGGAAAAAGGGAAAATTTTTTGAGAATAAGGGAAAAATAATTTTCTAGGTGTAAAAAACACAATTGAATTTTCAAAAATCGTATATTTAAAGAGAAACGGGGAAAAGGGGGAAGTTTTCGAGAATAGGGGAAAAGGGGAAACAAATCAGAAACATTTTTTCTACACTTTGGAGAAATTTTATGAATCAAGTACCGGGGATGAATAAAACGGACCACAAGGTCGTCCCAGCTGCGCCAGGGATTTTCCTCCCCTGTTTTCCTCGACCTCATTCAAGGTGTTTCAACCTCATGGAAAAGGGATGGGGTTTCGGGTCGTTTCTCTAGCAACGCCAACGTCAATGGAAGCGACCCGGTGACCCTATTTCAGCCCGCAAGGATATCCACATTCAGAACTTCCCGCAGGAAGTGCCCAGTGTCCTCCAACCGGAATTGCTTCCGGTCAACTTAACCCCTATTCCAGGAGATTTATTGTTTCCCGACAAATCTCCTGATTATTTCTAAATACAAATTGTTTCTTCTTTTCTAATTTTGTCTCAATTTTTATTAATTATCTATTATGCACTATTTTTAGTTATTATTGCATTATTATTTAATATTTCAATTAATTTATATTCACTGAATTCTGTTAGGGTAACAAGTTTTGTGATATAGGGGGGGGGGGGGGTTATCTCAGAATGTGACATCACACATGAAAAATATAAAGGTGAAAAAGAATTTTCTGGAATTCCTCAAAAACGAAAATGACTGATTTTACTTTACAAGTAAAACATCTAAACACAAATTTTATAGTTTTTTTATTCCCCCTTTTTAAAAGAATTCCTCTGTTTTGTACTGTTTTCTTTTTGAAGATTTAACTTTTTTGTTGAAAATACGCTTTATTCTTAGTTTAAAATTATTTTTCAAACTGAAAATTTAGCTACTTGGTTGAAAGTTGAACTAAATTGTTAAAAACTCCATTTATTGGTTAAGGATAGAACTACTTTGTGAAAGTGTTTTTTTTTTCTTTTGGATAAAAACCGATCCTTTTTTATTTGATTTCACTGAAAGTTCACCTACTTTATCGAAAATTTATTTTATTGGCTGTAAATTTTTCTATTTTGTAAAAATTCATTATTTTATTTTTAAAGATTAATATGTTCAACTGAAAATTTAAATATTACATTTTTTGTTAAAAATTTACTTTTGGTTCTACGTTTTTCGGGTTTGTTAGCGATTTTAACGCAATGCAAGATTTTAAACCATATAATTAGACTTTAAAGGTTCATAATTTTTTAACAATTTCAACTTACGTCAGTTCCATATCAAAAATTGACATCTCACGTGTTTTAAATAAAAAATTATTATAATTGAAACAATATTAAGAAGGTTTTAAAATTTTTAGATTATTGTTTTTTGTAAGAAATTGGTATTCTCAATACTAACAATTTTTTTTTACGAAGAATAAAAAATTTGAAAAATTTTCTGTCGTGATTTTGTGTGTAGTAAATTATTCATATTTTTAATAACAAATTACTAGAATAGCCATGTGTTTTTGAAATAATAAAATTACAAGGTTGAAGAATTTTTATTTGAAATCAGTAGATTTTAAAGAAGTTAAATAAATTTTTAACAATTTTAGGTTAACGTTGGCATTTTATATAAAAAATTAGTACTTTAAAATAAAAACCAGTATAATTTAAATAAGATTTAGAATATTTAAAAAATTATTGATAATTTTATTGGTTTTTGTCAAAAACTGGTATTTTTAATTATAAAAAATTATATTTAAATAAATATTTACAATTTTGGAACAATTTTCTTCAAAAATTAATGTCTTGTTAAAAATTCATCTTACTGGTTGATAATTTTACTTTTTTATATTGAAAGTTCGTTTTTTTAGTTTTTTAAAAATTAAACTATTTTACTGAAAATTAACTTTGTGGTTAAAAATTCAACTGTTTTTATGAAAATTTGTTTTTTTAGTTTGAAATATCAATTATTTTGGTAAAAAATTCGACCAATTGTTTTAAAATTAACTTTTTGACTGAAAATTCATATTTTAGGGTAAAAGATTGAAATTTTTTTCTAGAGAATGCGCCTTCTGGGCTTGAAAATTGAACAATTTGGTTGACATTTTTGTTTCTATTTTGAATGAAAAACTTTTCTTTGTAGAAAATTAATTTCTTTTTGTGAAAATTTGGTCTTTTTTGTTTGTATCAATCTGTGTTTTATATGAAATTGACATTTTTATTTTGTTAGAATATTAACTATTACGTTTTTGGATGAGAATCAAACTTTTTTTGTTATATTCGATTGTTTTTTATTTAAACTTAAAATCTTTTTTGGTAGAAATATCAAATATTATTTTTTTTTAGAATTATTCTTTTCAACTAGAAATTCATTTAGTTGATTGAAAAGAAAAAATTTGGTTAAAAATTCTACTATTTGTTTGAAAACTTAATTATTTGATTGAAAATTTAACTTTTTTGTTGAAGAGTTAACGATTTTGATAAAAAATTCAACTATTTGATTGAAAGTTGATAATGTTATAAAGTAATATTCTTTGTAAGAAAATCTGTCTTCTTGATTTAAAATCTAACTACTTAATTAGAATTTGAGCTATTTAAAAAAAAAATTATTTTGTTAAAGATCCATCTCTTGTTGAAAATCCGTTTTTTATTGGTTGAAAATTTATTTTGTAATCTTCAAAATTAACTATTTTATATATTTTAATATTTGTACTGATATCAATGAGTGACTGACAATGAATTATACTTGAGATTCAGCTTTTTTTATAGATAATAATCTTTTTCGGTTAAAGATTGAAATATTTTGTTGAAAATAAGTCTTTTTATTTTAAAAATTCATCTCTTTTAGCACAATTTTTTTTTAATTCAAAATTAAAACAAAAATGTAATGAAAAATCAGTAAAGCTGACTAGATTATTTAATTATTTTGTTGAAAATTCTTTCTTTCTTGGTTAAATATTCATTATTTTAGTAGAAAATTAATTTTCTTGGTGGAAAACGTAACTACTTAGTATACATTTTTTTTCTTCCAAATGACTTTTTTTTACTGAAAATTTAATAATTCCAGTTGAAGATTCATTATTAAATTAATCGATTAATATTTTTAAAAGAAAGTTCATCCGTTGGGAAAAAAACTCAGTACTTGGTTGAAAACTAAAATTTTTGTTAAAAATGCATATTTTCGGATAGAAAATTCGAAAGATTTTGTATTAAATTAGTATTTTTGGTTTGAAAATTCGACAATTTGGTAGAAAATTTTGTTATTTCTTGAATACAAATACTTTAAAGAATTTTTTGTTAAAATATCATTTTTGGTAAAAAAAGTAATCTTCTTGGTCGAAAATTCATCGTCTGGGTTAATAATTCATCTATTTGGTTAAAAATTAATTAATGTAGTTAAAATGCAATATTTTTAGAACAAATTTCAACAAACATTTAAATCATTTCAAATGTAATTTAATATAATTCGACATACTTTGGTATTCCACGAAACTTTCGTCTAATGAAAAGTTTGATGGACTCACAGCCCTATTAAAAAAAAATGGAAACATTCTGCAATAAATTTATCAAATAAATTGCAAAACACAATAAATATTTGAAATTCGCACGATCCTTGCGGGACACAGAGGGCGCATTTTAAGCATTCATGCGGGAAATTCAAAACCTGAAATTTGTTTTATCCCCTTTTAAGGACAAATTAATTTTTAAAAAAAGAGTCTAAAAATGTCTAAAACATTTCAATCTCTTTTGCATTTCTTATCCCAGATATTTTCCCTCAATTTTATTTCATGAACTATGAAAATTGCAAAAAAGTTAAAAATATAAAATGTTCTCTTCTAAAATTAGAATTCTTATCACGAGTAAAAATAAATTCGCCGAGGAAAAGAGTATCGATCTGGGTGTGACGAGAGGAAAACCTAGATTGTGGGAACCAATGACGACAGGGTAGTGGAATTCCAGCCAATCAGAAGCGAGGAAGAGTTTTGGAAGGGGATAGTCGAGTTATTGAACGAAACTGCATTCAGCCGGGTTTGCGGGGGTGTAAAATTGAGTCGTCGAGGGTGATCTCGGGCATCGACCTTACTCTAGGCTAGAGAGGGGAAGCCCCTGGATGTCCTGGTTTCATTCCGAAGTTTTTCCAAAAGCGCTCAATGAATGTGTGCACGTCATTGAGTCGAGCCCCGAGGCCGCGCCTGATTCATAAATTCGTTCAGGACAATTAAACTGCAGATAATGAAATTTGTTTCTTGAACGAACTGTGTAATCTGATAAGCTGATATTTGCGCCTGTAGATTAGGTTTCTTTGACAAACACTGGCCTGATAAAAGTAATAATCAAATCAGAGTTACGATACCTTTGAGAAGTTGCTCTTGAATCTTTTTATTTTTAATTAGCCTTTTTTCTGGGAGAAGATGGCAGGGTTGCGCTGCACCGAGAAACCCGGGAAATGCCCGGCAATTTTCTGAGACCGGGAAAACCCGAGAAATAGCAGTAATTTATTTCTTGATCGGGAATTTTACAAGTTTTCGGAAGAAAAATCTGTTCAAGTTCGATTTCAACAGTTTTTAAAATTATTAGGTGAATTTTAAAATGCAGTCTTAAAGACTCAAATAATAAAAAATTAAGAGCATTTGAAATTGAAAATTTTGCATAGAAATAATAATATATTCGTAATTATAGGCTTTTATTAAGTTAATAATATTGTTTCAGTCCAAAATATTCAATTCTTAACCCATTCATTTAAAATTTTTCCAATCAAGTAAAAGAATAATTATTTAATGTTTAACAATATTTGACTGTTTATTTAAGATGAGTAAATTGGATCGAAACATTTAACAGTAAACAATTTGAAACTGAATTGTTTAACATAGAAATCTTTAAATCGTTAGGGTTTAAAAGAGCTTTTAAACTTTTAACGTTTAAATTTTAATTGTTCTATTTAAAAAATGTATAATTTGCAAGTGAAATTGTTCAATTTTGATGTATAAAAAAAAACTGAAGACTTATTATTTGAAGAAAAAAATATTTTTAATTTTAAGAGGTATTTACTATTTAGTGATTTATTTTTTCTAATAATTTAAACGAAGTGAGTGCAATTTTTTCAGAACTTCTAAAATAAAGATGAAGTTAAAATGAAAATTAAAATAAAACGAATCGAACTTTTCCTACAAGTTTAAGAAAATCCTGCAAATTAAAAAACAAACCGTACAGCTTCTTTTTTAACAATTTTGAAATTCTTATAAAATCTTTTTAAATATTCTGTTAAAATCATTCTTTAAAATTAAAAATTCTATTCAACTTTCTTAGAAATCTTAAGAAAATGTTTTTATTCTTTTGAAGCCTTTCACAATTTTTAAAAAGCTTCTATATGTTTATTTAAAGTCTGCAAAAATCTACATTTTGTTTTAAATTAGGCAATGGGTATTTGCACTGAAATTTCGATACGGATAGCCGAATTTTCGTCGATACACACGCTTCGTTTAAATCATTTGAAATAATTTCAAGTTCTAAATTAATTTTGATTCTTTTAAAAACTTCTAAATATCTCTTAAGCTTACTCTGCAGTTTATTTGAATTTAATTCAAAAACTTGCAATCGAAAATACACGTTTTTGATTGAAAATTCACTATTTCAACTTTATTGAACTATTTCGTAGAAAATGTATTTTTTGTTTAAATTTAATATTCTGGCGTTGAAAAGAGAACTAAAATCCTTTCTGGATGAAAATTCCAATATTTTTTTAATTTATTCCTTTTTAATTCATCTGTATTAAGAGAAATTTCATATTTGTTGGATCAAAATGCAATTTTTAGGCTGGAAATAAACTATTTTGTTAATAAGTCATACTTTTTGGTTGAAAATTCTACTGTTTTATTGAAAATTTAACTATTTCGTAGAAAATTTACTTTTTGTTTAAAATTTATATTTTGTTGAAAAGTCATACTTTAAAAAAATTAATTTTTAACTAAAAGAGACAAATTTCCAATTAATTACATGAATTTTTAATCAAATAGTTGAACCTTTAAGTAAAAAAATATAAATTTACAATAAAAAATGGAACAGTTGAATTTTCCATTGAAAAAATAAATCTCCAACAAAAAAAAACGAATTGTCAACAAAATACATAAATTTTCAATAGAGCAGTTGAATTTTCAACTGAAAAACACTAATCTTGCACCAAAAATGAAATATTTACGTTTTCAGTTAAAAAAATTCATTTTTTTCTGAAAAAATAATTTTCAATAAAATAGTTACATTTTCTACCGAGAAAGACGAATTTGAAAAAATAAACAGGAAGTTTAAGAAAAAAATTGAATTGTCAATCAAATTAAAATAAATTTTCAACCTAAAACATGAGTTTTCAACCATGAAAATTAATTTTGTATCGAAAAAGACAAATTTTCATCCAAGTAATCGTATTTTTAACTAAAAACCTCCAAACATTAACGATCTTTAAATGGATTAGTTAAAATATTAATTTAAAAAATTAATTTTCAACCAAACAGTTAAAAAAAAATCAACTAAAAAAGACAATTTAACAAACTCAAATGGAGTACTTAAATTTATAGTTAAAAAAATTGATTAAGAAAGGAATTTTTAACGAAAAAGAATGATTTTCTACAAAAAAAGAGGAACTTTCAACAAAATACATTAATTTTCAACTAAGAAAGACACATTTTCTCCAAAAATAAAATAGTTAAAATTTCACTAAATAGTTAAATTAAAAAAAACATGAATTTTCAAATAAAAAAGACGAATTTTCAACCTAAAATGGAATAGTAGTTTCATTTTCAGTAAAGAAAATGATTTCTCAGGCAAAAAAGAAAAAAAACCGTCACACATTTTCAACAAAATAATTAAAAACTATTTGAATTACCTAACGAAATTACTTCGAATTAGCTTGATTACTTTAGATTAGATGGTAATTACTTGGATACCTAAATTACTTCGAATTACCTGGATTTTAAATTAATTACTCTGCATCTCAAGTGAATTACTTAAATTACCTAAATTGCTCCGAATTTATTGGGATTAAAAGAGCAATTACTCTGGATTACTCGGATTCCTTTGGAAGTCCAACTGGAGTCTCCTTTGGAACAAATTTATGTTTTGGGTTCCTTTTTGGCAAGAGGAGATCCTTTTTGTTGCAGCTCCTTAGGAACCTAAAATTGGTTCCAAAAGAAATCCCTGTTTTTTTTGTAATGGTAAGTTTGAAAAGATAATGCAAGAAACAAGCTAGTATTGTGGAACTTTATAAAATGAATAGACAATGACCGCAATCATAAGTTGGAGAATTGAATAAGCCATGAAATGTCGAAGTAGGCAAAGCGAAAAATAGGTTCTTTTGAAAAAGTCTCTATTAAAATTGGGTTCCTTTGGAACTTTAACTGGAGTCTCCTTTGGAGCAAATTCATCGGTTCGGTTTCCTTTTCAGCACGAGGATTTTCTCTTTGTTACAGCTCCTTAGGAAGTATTGTGGAATTTTATAAAATCAATAGACAATGACTGCAATCATAAGTTGTAGAACTGAAAAAGCCATACAATTCTGAAAGTCTCTATTAAAATTGAGTTCCTTTGAAGGCCCAACTGGAGTCTCCTTTAGAAAAAATTCATAGTTTTCGTTTCATTTTCAGCAAAAACAGTTTCTTTTAGTTGCAGCTCCTCAGAAACCAAAAATTGGTTCCAAAAGAAACCCCGGTTTTTTATGTAGCGATAAGTTTTAGAAGATTGTGTAAGAAACGACCTAATAAAATTGTAAAATATAATGAAATCAAAAGACAATGACTGCAATGATAAGTTGGAGAAATAAAAATCCATACAATTCTGAAAAATTATCTATTGGAATCAAGTTTATTTGGAGGGTCAACTGGAGTTTCCTTTGACCAAATGCATGGTTTTAGATTCCTTTTCAGTAGGAGGTGTTCCTTTTAGTTGCTAGCTCCTTAGGAACCCAAAATTGTTTCCAAAAGAAGCCCCTTTTTTCTGTGATTATAAGTTTCAGAAGATCATGGGAGACACGAGCTAGCTTTGTAAAATTT
>NC_046661.1:82193434-82223395 GCF_010883055.1 Belonocnema kinseyi | reverse complement strand
ATTCATCCTTTCAGCCATAAAATTCTGAAAAAGTCTTTTATAAAATGTAGTTTTTTTGAAGGACCAACTAGAGTCTCCTTTGGAACACATTTTTCGTTTTGATATCCTTTTCAACAAGAGGAGTTCCTTTTTGTTGCAGCTCCTTGGGAACCCAAAATTGTTTCCAAAAGAAGCCCCTTTTTTCTGTGATTATAAGTTTCAGAAGATCATGGGAGACACGAGCTAGCATTGTAAAATTTTATTAAATCAACCGAGAATGACTGCAATCATGATTTGTGGAACTGGAAAAGCCAACAAAAGTCGAAGTGGTCAAAGTAAAAAAAAGGTTCTTTAAAAAAGTTCTCTATTAAAATTGGCTCTCTTTGGAAGTTTAACTGGAGCCTCCTTTGGAACAAATTCATCCTTTCAGCCATAAAATTCTGAAAAAGTCTTTTATAAAATGTAGTTTTTTTTGAAGGACCAACTAGAGTCTCCTTTGGAACACATTTTTCGTTTTGAAATCCTTTTCAACAAGAGGATTTCCTTTTTGTTGCAGCTTCTTAGGAACCCAAAATTGGTTTCAATGATCCCAGTCAAAAGTTGGAGAACTGAACAAGCCTTCAGGAGGATTCTTATATAAATAAATATAAGTTTGCGGAATGCGCAGTGCCGGAATGACGTGGGTCTTGCGTGTTCGATTTCTCAATATGCATACGTGTGCAAGCTCAAATGACCCAGATTCCATCTCCACAAATAAATCTCTGATTGTTTCAGTATCTTAGATAATCAACGAATTGCAAAAATTATAAACAATTTTTGTTTTTTGATTCCACTCTTGGGGAAAACCCGTTCCACGGGCGCTGAAGCTTCCCAAATTCGGATAAAACCGATCGATTTTAAAACTATAAAAAATTAAGGAGTGCAATCGATATGAAAATCAGAAGCAGCAAGTTTAGATTTTTATTTGGGAAAATTTTCAGGTTGGCAAGATAAGTCTTCATGGAGTCTGAAAACATTTGAAATCCCGTTTTTTTCATGGAACTTACTGAAAATTAAATGAAATGAGATAAATTTGTTTTTTCAACAATATTAATAACAATGATAATAGATAAGCGTTATCTAGGCGCCTAAATAAGATTTTAAACAAAAAATTTTACAGTTGATAACGTTAAAAAACAATATTAAAATTTCGAAAAAACGAGAAAATAGTGCATTCATAGGATAGCCAAAAAACCTTATTTTCAAAATTCCTTGAATTTTTTCTGATTTCTCCCTGAACATTAATATTCAAAGAATAGTATTTTAATCATGTTAAATTTTGGACATCGAAACTATTATAAACAGAATCAACAAGTTTCAGATTAAAAGACAAGAAATTCAAATTTACTTACTTATTTCAGCCAAAAAGATGACTTTTTTACCATACAAGATGAATTTCCAATAAAAAATAATGAATTTTTAACAAATCAGTAGAATTTCAATCCAAATAATAGAATTTTTTAGAAAAAAGTTGAATTTTTAACATAAAAGATAAATTTTTCATTAATAAGTATAAATTTTCTGGGCAAAAAACTGAGTTTTCAACAAAACTATTGAAATTTTGATAAAAAATAAATTTTTAACAAAATATTTTAATTCTCCTAAAAATAATAAAACTTTCAAGAAAATAGTTGAATTTTTAACCAAATACTTAAATCTTTTACCAAAAAAGATAAATTTTCAAACAAAGAGCAATTAACTTCAACCAAAAACACTTGCATTTTCAATAAAAAAGTTAATTTTTAATCAAGAAACACAATTGTTTAAACTTTAACAAAATTATAGCATCGTCAACCTAGAAAAGAGAATTTTAAACCAAATAGTTCAACTTTCAAAACAAACAGGTGAAATTTGAAAGAAGGCCAAAAATGCAATAGTTGATATTAAAAAAAACAAATTTAAAAAAAAATGATTTAAATTTTCGACCAAAATAATTTAATTTTTTAAAAAATAGTTGAATCTTCAACCTAAAAAAATTACTACACACAAAAATTTAATAGTTGATATTTACCCCAAAAAAGATAAATTTTCAATAACAAAATGGAAAAGTAACATTTAAAGTGAAAAAATAAATTTAAAACAAAAAAAATAATTTGTAATGATATACATTACTTTTTAACCAAATAGTTGAATTTTCGAAGACAAAGCTTAATTTTAAACTAAAAGTAGTTGCGTTTTTAACCAAAAAAGATGAATTTTCTTACCAAAAGTTACAGTTTGAATTAATAATTCAATTTTATATTTAAAAAACACGAATTTTTTACAAAATATTTAATTTTCAACAAAAGACAAATTTATATAATCATTAATTTTCAACCAAATAGTTATATGTTCAATTTGGAAAGAAAAATTTACAATTAAAAACAAAATAATTAAATTTTCAGTTCGAAAAAGTTAATCTTAAACAAACGGCTTTTCAACAATATAGTTAAATTTGGACCAAGCTGGTTCAATTTTCAGAAAAAAAGAAATAAATTTCAAGCAACAAAATAAAATGCTTAAATTGTCACTGAAAAAATTAATGTTTAGTCAAACAAATTTATTTTCAATTAAAAAAATTAATTGTCAACAAAATAGTGAATTAAACTACCTTAACCGAAATACCCGGATTACACTGTGTTCTGAAAAGGAACTCAAAATGATACATTTTTTCCAAAGGAACCCAGAATATGAGTTCTAATCATTTTCTATATCGACGAACCAGATTAGTCAGTTCTTATGAATTTATGGTCGCTGAATCCGAAACTGAAGTCGGAATGCCGAAGTTAGCTATTGTTTGCTTCGTAACCTCAAAAAAGACTTTTTTCGCATATTTCACATTCCCACAAGAAGAGGAAAAACTACTTAGACATTCCGAAGGACCTATTTATTGAATTCTTGCGGATTGTGGGTCGTTGAATCTCAGTCGGAAGTCGGAATGCCGAAGTTAGCTCTTTTTTCCTTCCAATTCTCAAAAAAACTTGTTTCGTATATTTCACAGTCCCACGAGAAAAAGGAAAACTACTTAGATATTCGGAAGGACCTATTTATTGAATTCTTACGGATTGTGTGTCGCTGAATCCCAATCGAAAGTAGAAATGTTGAAGTTAGCTCTTTTTTTCTTCCTAATCTCAAAAAACACTTGTTTCATATATTTCACAATCCCACAAGAAAAAGGAAAACTATTTAGATATTCCAACGGATCTGTTTATTGAATTCTCACGGATTCTGGGTCACTGATTCCCAGTCGGAAGTCGGAATGCCGAAGCTAGCTCTTTTTTTCTCCCTAACCTCAAAATTCACTTGTTTCGTATATTTCACAGCTCCACAAGAAAAACTTTTGGTATGTTTCTACGGAACCGTTCAGTTCATTCTTACTTGTGTTGGGCCGCTGAATCGGAATCCAAAGTCGGAATGCCGAAGTTAGCTCTTGTTTTCTTCCTAATCTCAAAAGCACTTCTTTTGTACATTTTCGAGCCTCAAAAAAAGGTAGGAGTTGCGACGTAGCAGGCTAGTCAATTATTACGTATTTTTGGTCACTTAATCTGAATCCTAAATTGGAACGCCGAAGTTATTTTATGTTGTATGTATGTATGTATTGTTATTGTAACCTAAAAACCCACTTTTTCCGTACATTTCACAGGCCCACAAAAAAATTAGGAGTTCCTAATTTTGAAGTTAGCCCTTGTCTTCATCCTAACCGCAAAAAATTCAAAAAAAGTGTTTCTTGAGGTTAGGAAATTTTGAGGCTACGAAGGAAACAATGGCTAATTTCAGATTTCCAACTTAGATTCGGTTTCAGCGACTCAAAATACATCGAAATTTACTAAACTAGTCCGTCGGAACATCTAGCTTTTTTTTTGGTTAGACTCTAAAATGTAAGAAAATTATTTTTCGAGATTAGGAAGAAAGCAAGACCTAACTTCGGCATTATGATTCTGGGTTCAGATACAACGACCCAAAATACGTAAGAATTGACAAGTATGCCTCATCGGAAATCCTTACTTTCTTTTGGCAGGCTGTGTTATTAAGAATCATTGCGGAAATACCAGAATCAACAAATTCGCTGTAGTTTTCTGTTTTCAGATTGATTGGAACGGTCATTCCCAGGGGGTTTTCCCGACTAGGACATTGATGAACGTAAATGTTTAAAGACAGATATCAATTGAAAATCATGTGTTGTCGGGAAATCCAGAGCAGAAACACCTAGGTGGGGAAGAGATCAGTGTGAGAATTTCATTGAGAAATGGAGAGACGTCTCTTATCGACTTAGAGGCGAAACGCGGACTCGAGTCGCCGTGGCCGCCGTTATTCTTATCTGACGCCTACGCCAACATCGCTTAATGGAGTTTCCAATGCCAGCAATGATAGCGAGCGCTTCAATGAAAGTTTTGACGATAAAAAAAAAAGAGTGAGGAAAAAGAGCGATTCCTTGGCCAATAACACCTACTCACAGACTCGCGATAACCAAACGTGATGACGTTCTTACGTCGCTTCTTCTCCTACTTTTTATCAGGTAGATTGCTGTAGACTCAGAGGAAACTCAAAGGGGAATAATGATGTGAACGAGGGTTTCGGAAATGGTTTGACGTCAGCGTTTTGTCCTCAGGCGAAGCTGAATTTAGTTTTTGCATGATAAATTGAAAGAGAAGAACCTTAAGGAGGCGAAGTTAGGGAGCTACAATTTTTATGATATAAAAAAAATTAAGGGAGGCATTCAGGGGGTCATGAAGAATGAACATCTTGGGTTTGTTCCTCATATAAAATATCTTAAGGGGTCATTCACAAATAACTAAAATTTCAAGCAAAAATATTGCATTATCCACAAAGTATATTATTTTTTCACATTGGTTATAAAATCTTAGCAACATTTTGGGAAGGGGGGGGCAAACTTTAAGGTATTTTATATGGGTGCAGGGATGTTCAAAATTGCAGAAAAACATGTTATGTAATTAATACATAAACTCTTGAGGTTTCAGTTAGAATATACTAAACATTGAGACAATGTGATAGGCTGGTTTACTAATTTTTAATATTTCATGAATACGAAACATCTCTATGGAAATAAGTAAAATAAAATGGACACGACCATTAGCCGACTCTTTAATTTGCAGCCTTTTTGCGTGAGCGACGCACCTTCAGAGAGGTGTGCCGTCTCATTAAACTGATTGCCCACGAGCAGGAATGACGTTCGGGAAGCGCGGATGTGAAAAAATAGCCTACTCGAATTACCTTGGAAAGAGAGCACTTTGTCACTTTCCATTATTATAAACACACCCTGCGAAATTTAATCACCATGAACGGACTGCGGACTCATCAATTTAACTACTTCCAAAAATAACACAAGATCAAATTTGTTTTAAACCGTTTAAAAATAACTTTTACTTTTTTCAGACACCTTAAGGGCCTTGTAAAACATGGGAAGATAATTATTGTAAGATCATGGACAAGCAGATGAGGGAATTTTGCAGATAAATTACTGCAAAATTAAGTTTTTTTGCAAAATTAAAAGCAGAATCAGATTTAACTGAAAATATACGACTGATATATTAGTTTAAATTGTTAAAGTACATATTGTTATTAACAAATTTTTAAATAATTAATTTTGCGATGTGAATAAACCTTTTTTTAAACAATTTTTTGATGCGCAGAATTTGAATTTGCCATTATTTTTGCAAAATTAATTTATTTGAACAATTTCTCTAAACAAATTCTTGCAAAATTGAGTTTTTTTTGCTAAATAAAAGCCGAAATCAGATTCTAGGAAGAAAATATGTCTGGAACAGTAGTTTTACTTGTTCAAATATATTTTGTTATAAACAAATTATTAACTATAAAGAGACCAGCTCTATAGTTCTATAATATTTGAGATGCGAGACAATAAACATTTTATTACTAAAATGTGTGCTGATTTAAATTATAATACAACTATATTTTACATATATTTTATTATTATTTTTGGAGACTATATTTTAAAAATTGCAACAAGTGATCATTTGCAGTAATATAGCATATAAATGGTATTATATAAAATAGTCAATAAAGCTTATGATTTATTATTTGATCCGGGAAATTCTGATGATTCAAATGACGATGATTAAATGACACAGATGATTATCAAATGAGCAGGCATATTGTTGAAACTAATGAAGCATAAGGCTAATTTATTTAAAATCTGTTCTCTTTATTATTATTTTTTTTATAACAAATATTTTGTAATAAACAAATTAAGAAATGTATTTGTTTTGATTTGTTATAAACAAATGAATAAATAAAGATAAATTTGTTTTGTTATAATTTATTTAAAAAAAACTCAATTTGCGATAATTTGTTCAAATTGTATAAAAAAATTTGATTTACAAAAATAATGGCAAATTTGAATTCTGCGCATAAAAAACCCTGAGTCAATATATGCCATACCCGTATTTTTATTCATATTCTTATGGTCGTCGAAGGATTGATTTATATCGCATAATGAATTATTTATTAATTTGTTAATAACAATATGTATTTTAAAAATTGAAACTACTATATCAGACGTATTTTTTCCGTAGAATCCAATTCTGTTATTAATTTACGAAAAAAATGAATTTTGCAACAACTTGTTTTTAAAAATTATTTAAAAAAAAATTAATTTGGCAAAATTAATGGCAAATTTGAATTCAGCGATGCTTTGAACCCTTTAAATCATACACAGTTTATCTGGACAGTGGCCGAGTTCCTTCGACCTGGAAAAGGGTTAAATTAAGAAATGTAAATTATTGAACTATCAAGACAAAATGAAAAATTTTTCATATAAACCAGTTGAATTATCAAATAAAAAATATGACATTTTTTTTAACAAAATAGCCCAATTTTAACTAAAAGTTGAATTTTTACTTAAAAAAGAACCATTTCCGAACAAAAATGGAATACGTAAATTTTCAATGACCAAAGTAATTTTTCAACGAAAAAAAAGGATTTTTCAACAAAACAGTGCAGTTTCAAACCAAAGAGATGGATTTTAACTAAAATTTCAAATTGTCAACCAAAAAATGCATTTTTAAGAAAATAGTTTAACTGTAAAACCTAGGTGTTAAATTTTTAACAAAAAGATGAAATTTGAAACAAAAACATTCCTTTTCAACAGAAAAAAACGAATTTTTAACAAAGTTAAAAAATTCTAAACCAAGAATTTGAATTTTCAATAAAAAAACATGATTTTTTAACAAAACGATGAATTTATTACCAAAAGACGAATTTACAATAAAATGGAAGAATTCTAAAAGAAATTGAATGTTTAAGACAGAAAGAAAACATTTTTTTTTAATTTTTACGAAATTAATTCAAGTAAATAACCTAGTTGTTACATTTTCAACTAAAAAGATACCTTTTTAAACAGCAAACTTATTTTACTACCGAAAAAAATTTTTTTAACAATGATCAAGAATTCTCAACCAAAAAGTTTTTTTTAAAACTAAAACAGATGAATTTTTAACGAAAAGATTAATTTACTAGTAAAAAAGACGAATTTTCGATAAAATTCATGAATTCTCAACCAAAAAGTTGAATTTTTAAGGCAAAAATTGTTTTTTTAATTTTCAATAAAGTAGTCGAAGTTTAAAACCTATTTGTTAATTTTTTAACTAAAATTATGAATTTTTAAAGAAAAAAGTTAATTTTCTATCGAAAAAATCGAGTTTTTAACAAAATTCAAGAATTCTCAACCAAAAATTTTAAATTTCAACTAAGAATATGAACTTTTAAACAAAAAGATTAATTTACTACCAAAAAAGACGAATTTTCAATAAAATTCAAGAATGCTGAGCTAACAAGTTGAATTTTTACTTAAGAAATATGCATTTTTAAACAAAAAGATTATTTTACTTGCAAAAACGGCGAATTTTTTATTAAATTAAAGAATTCGCATCCAAAAAGTGAAATTTTTAGTTAAAAAAGATTAATTTTCAAACAAAAAGATTAGTTTTGAAACAGAAAGATTAATTTCCTAGCAAAAATAAAAAAAATAAAAATTTTCAATAGAATTCCAAAATTCTAAACCAAAAAAGTTGAATTTTTAAGACAGACTTTTTTTTAATTTTTCAGAAAGTAGTTCAACTTCAAAAGCTTGTCGTTAAATTGTCAACCTAAAAGTTGAATTTTCAACTAAAAAAGGTGAATTTTTAAATTAATTAATTAATTCACTGCTGAAAAAGACAAAATTTTAATGAAATTCAAGAATTCTCAACCAAAAAGTTGAATTTTCAACTAAAAACATACATTTTTAAACAAAAAGATTAATTTTTTTACCAAAACATTCATCATCTGGTAACGTACTCAAAACGTTACAATATCTATTTTTAGAAAAAAGTTCTCTAAATTCTAAAAGGTTAACAAACGTGTAACATGTCTTTGACCCATTTCCTTTGTACGGAAAAAATTATATTTTTGGTGTGATAATAGAAATAATTGACGATCCTGATACAATAAGAACGCACATAGAATTTACATAATTAATACTTTCTAAACAAATAAAAAAAAATACGTTTTTTCGGAGGGAAGATTATTTTTTTAACTGTCAATTGTAAATATTCAATTTTTTGTTAAAAATTGATCTTTTTTTGTCATAATTTAATTTATTGGCTGAAAATGTATCGTTTAGAGTTGAAAATTCTTGCAATTTGTTGATCAATAATCTTTTCTACAGAAAATGAATCTTCTCTGTTAAAAATTCCACTGTTTGGGTTGAAAATTAATTTAAAACTAAAATTATTTTTCAGCAAACTGATTCTTTGATTATTTAGACTAAGCTTGGACAAACAGAGCCAAAATGGTTTATCCGTTTAGCCTTAATCTTACAGTTCCGACCTACCCATGCTTTCCGAGGCCCTTAAGGCGGTATCGCAGGTAACGATTGGAATGACGACAACTGTCAGAAGTAGAGCCTTAAGGGTCTTGCTCGACATGAGGAAGAGATCGAAGTACTCGTAAAATCTAAGAAATAGTGCTGAGTTGAATGGAACGAGACCATGATCTCGTGTCAACGACATCGTTGCCGGGCAACGGGTACCTCGAGTGACGTCATTTCCATTTCCTGGTCGACTTTTTTTCCTTCTTTATGGCAAAAAGAGCCGTTTGTATATCCTTGTGTAATTCAACGAGTCCGTGAAATGGCGTGTCAGCGACACACGTGTTGACCACTTGAATCGACGCCGTGCCTTCTGTTAACGTTCCTTCGTTTCAGCGACATTTTCGTTGACGACGTGAAAAAAGGGAGCAAAAGAAACAGGAAGCGAGCACCCGTCATCTCTGCGCATCCGTCACTGAAAAATAGTCTCTGCCACGTTTTGAATCTCCAAAAACCAAGGTCCCTTTCATCATTAGGAGCCGTCCATAAACTACGTTACCACTTTCAAGAAGGAGGAGTCACGCCAAAAACTACGGACTATTCATATTTCAAAGACCAGAATCTTAATCTTGAAACATTCTTAAGGGACCGTAATTAAATTACGTAATAACTCAAGAACAGGGGGGGGGGGGGAGACAATTTGTTACGATTCGTTATGGTAGGTGGGAGGTGGTTCATCACTCATATACGTGATTTTTTCAGATTAGCAAAAACCTTCTCCTTAAAATTATCTTTTTAGTTATAAATTTTCCTATTTGGTTGAAAATTTAATAGTTTTATTGAAAAGACATCCTTTTTGGGTGCAAATTCAACTATTTTCTTAAAAATTCGTCTTTTTGGGTTAAATATTAGGTTTATTCGTAGATCATTAATCTTTTGTTTAAAATGCATATTTTGTTGTTCAAATGAAGTCAGCTGAAACATTTTTTGGATAAAAACGCTTTTTTCAGAAAATTTGTCTTTTTGATTTAAAAGTTTATCTTTTATAGTAGAAATATTGCATCTTTCTTGGGTAACAATGAAACTGCTTGTTGAAAATTCAACTATTTCCTAGAAAGTTTAATTTTTGTTTATAATTTGTATTATTGTGTTGGAAAGTCATCTGCAATCTTTCTTGGATAAAAAATATTTTTTCTAAAAATTTGTGTTTTTGATTTAAAATTTCATCTTTTTCAGTATAAATATTGCATCTTTTTTGGAAAAATGCTACTGTTTTGTTAAAGATAAAACTATTGCACGAAATATTTACTTTTTGTTTGAAATTCCTATCTTTATGCTCAAAAGTCAATTGAAATCTTTTTGGATGAAAATTCAACTCTTTTTTTTTCTTTTAATTTATCTTTTTAATTTAAAAACTCACCTGTTTTCTTAGAATTTTCATATTCTTTGGATACAAATTTAAGTATTTTCTTTAAGGGCATGTGACACAGCTGAATTCCTATATTACCGACCACACTTTTTCAGTTCACTGAATGTTTTTTTTTGAACCTAAGAACTTTTTTTGTAAATAAAATATCGAGCTGAAACTTTTAGAAATGCATTAGAGTACAATAAAGTACGTTTAGGTACTGCATTTTGGTAGGAACTTCACTGAAAATTATTTAATCTTTTTTCTGAACCTCAACATTTGTCATTTTTTGAACGTTCGAACTTTTTTTATACATAAAATATCGGTCTCAAACTTTGAGAAATGCAAGAGCCGAAAGAAAACTACGTTTAAGTACAAAGCTTAATAATAAAAGATGTAAAAATATATATTTCAACAATCAATTCCAACGGCATGAGCCGGTAACGTTGTACACGAAAATACGAAACCTGGCGGCCACTAGACGAGGCTCTAGAGGTTTCGTATTTTCGTGTACAACGTTACCGGCTGATGCCGTTGGAATTGATTGTTGAAATATTTTTTTTTACATCTTTTATTATTAAGCTTTTTACTTTAACGTAGTTTTCTTTCGGCTCTTGCATTTCTCAAAGTTTGAGACCGATCTTTTGTGAATAAAAAAAGTTCGAACGTTCAAAAAATGTCGAGGTTCAGAAAAAAGATGAAATAATTTTCAGTAAAGTTCCTGCCAAATGGCAGTACTTAAACGTACTTTATTGTACTCTAATACATTTTCCGAAGTTTCAGCTCAATATTTTATTTACAAAAAAAGTTCTGAGGTTCAAAAAAATATTCAGTGAGCTGATAAAGTGAGGTCGATATTATAGGTATTTGCCTGTGTCAAATGCCCTTAAATTCATCTGTTGTAGAAGAAATTGCATCTTTATTGAATAAAAATGTATCTGTTCGGTTTAAAATTCAACCTGTTTTTTGAAAGTTTGTCTTTTTATTTTAAAATTCACCAGCTTTAGCAAAAACTACCTTTCTTGGATAAAAACTCAACTATTTAGTTGAAAATTTATCAATTTTTTTTAAAGGCCATACTTTTTTTGATTAAAAATTTAACTATTTCGTACAGAATTTATTTTTTGTTCAAATTAAATTTTTTGGTGTTGAAAAGAGAACTGAAATCTTTTTTTGGATGAAAATTCAACTTTAGAGAAATTTAAATACTCTAAATACTTTTTAAATACTTTTTGGTTAAAAATTCTGTTTTGTTGAAAATTAAACTATTTACTGGAAAATTTACTTTTGGTTCGAAAATTTAACTATTTCGTAGAAAATTAATTTTTTGTTTGAATTTAATAATTTGGCATTGAAAAGAGAACTGAAATCTTTCCTCAATGAAAATTCAAATTAAAAAAAATCTGTTAATTTTTTACATTCTCATCATTTATGATTGAGAAAGTATTAGAATTGTCGGAAATTTGACATCACACTTTTTCAACGGATCTCCACGTTTTGAGACCCCCTGAATCCGAAAATCAGGTTTTCATGATGGCGTCTGTCTGTCTGTTTGTCCGCCCGGCCGTCCGTCCGTCCGTAAACACGATGACTCTCGAAAAAATGAACAAATCAAATCCATCTTTGGCACACTTTTTCTAGGTCCTAAAAGAAAGGACGAGTTCGTTAACCAGCCATTTTTGATGAAAATTCAAAAAGTGAGCGCATTTTGAAAATTTTTGAGACCACTTTTTTCTGAATTTGAAAATTCTATGTACGGATATTTATAGTATTGAAAAGAACAAACAATTTATCCTTATGACTTTTTTCGAAAAAAAAAGAAAATTCTCAGAGTTATAGCGTTTTCAAAATTTTTTTAATCAACCGAAAATCAAAATTTTAAGCCGAAAAACGCACGATATGAAAAAAAGTCAAGAGAAGAAAAACATTTCTTTTTGAAATCCCTACAGGATTATCATACCCAATTTTTGGATTTTCTTCAAAAATCGAAAATTCAAAATTTTATTGCACAAAAAATAATGGAAAATAAGAAATTCCATTTTGTGGACAAACTATGTAGGATACAAAAAAAGATGAATTAACAAAAATGGTTACGCCAAAAAAGATCTACAATTTCATTAAGAATCACTTCTTGATAGGACGCGTACTTTTGTTTTATTCGTCAAAAATAACGTTGAAAAAAGTAAAATAAAAAAAAAACGTATGGAAAAACGACGAAAGTTACGAGAAAAAAATCCAACAAAACCTGTTTGCAAATGTCTGTCGGAAATTGAGCGCGCAGCGCGAGTGAAACTTAATCTTTAACTATAATTAATTAAGTAGACAATTCAGAATATGAAGACGCATATAAATACTGCCATCTAAAAGAGATCTTTTTGATAAAGTTTTTTTCAAGCATTCCAAATGCAAAAAATAAATATCCGAAGCGTGAGGTGTAATTATGTTCGAGCGCGAAGCGCGAGATCCAACCGTCGCGCGCCCTAGGCGCGCTCAAACTTGCGAGAAATTCAAATTTAAAAAAATCTGTTAATTTTTTTAATCAAAAATGCATCTGTTTTAGAAAAACTTTTATCTTTCTTGGATAAAAATGCAACTGCTTGGTTGAAAATTCAACTATCTTGTTGAAAAGTCATATTTTTGGTTGAAAATTTCATTTTTTTAATTCAACTATTTCGTGGAAAATTTACTTTTTGTTTAAAATTTACATTTTATTAATAACAAATGAACTGAAATCTTTTCTGGATGAAAGTGAAATATTAAAAATAAAAATTTGTCGTTTGCATTAACAATTTATCTGTTCTAGTACAAATTTCATCTTTCTGGGTTGAAAATGCAACTATTTGATAGTGCCTACAACTACTTTGTTAAATATTCATACTTTTTGGTTAAAAAAAATCGTATTTTTGAATTCAGAATTCAATTTTTTCCACAGAAACTTATTTTTTGTTAAAAAATTTATATTTTGATCTTCAAAAGTCAACTGTATTCTTTTTTTTCTAAATGAAAATCCAACTCTTTAAATATAAATAAATAAATAAAAATCGATCTGTTATAAGAGTAATTTCATCTTTTTAAAATAAAAATTCAACTATTTGGTATAGGTGATTCAACAATTTTATTAAAAAGTCATCCTTTTTAGTTAAAAATTCGTCTTAGTGGTTTGAAAATTAATTTTTTTGTAGTAACTTATTCTTTGTATTAAAAATCATATTTGGATAATTAATATTTTTTCATTTAAAAATTCTTCTGTTTTCGTAAAAATTTAATTTTTTGTAATGACAATGAAATTCTTAGCTCAAAAAATATTCTTTTTTACTTGAGTATTCAAATTTTTCTTGGAAAGATTTGATTGAATCCCTTTTTTTTAAGATTAATATGTTTAGTTGAAAATTCATCTATTTCGTTGAAAATTGAACTATTTTGTTAAATAATAATCTTTTTTAAGTTAAAATTCAACTACGTGGGTAAAAGTCAAACTACATTGTTAAAAATTTATTTTTCTGGTAGAAAACTTCTGCCTTTGTTTGAAAATATAACTGTTTAGTCGAAAAGCCTTTTTTATATTAAAAATTAATTTATCATCTGAAAATGTAACTTTACTTTTTTTAGGATTGATCTTATTTATTTAAAAATTCTGCTTTCTATGTGAAAAAAATTTTTGATTTGTTTGAAATTGCATGTTTCTTGGGGAAAAATGCATCAGTTTCTTGGAAAATTAATTTTGTGCTGGTAAGTCATATTTTGGTTTGAAAATTCAATATTTCTAGATAAAACTCATCTTTTGGTTTGAAGGTTCCACAATTTACATAATTTTTTATTTAATTCTTCATGGAAAAATATTTATTTGTTGAAAATTCGTCTTCTTGGATAAACATTTTTTTCACAAATTTTATCTCTTTTGATTGAAACATAAATATTAATCGTCGAACAGACAGTTTGTTGTTTCAAATAAAAAGAATATATTTGAAAATTTTTAATTTGTATCTCAAATACCGTTTTATTCTGTTTATAAAAGGTTCCATGTTAAAAATATTACAAGATTGAAATGCTGGTACTTGAATATTAATGATAAAAGAAAATGAAAAATTGGTCCAGGAAAAATCAGCTAATTTAAAAAATAAAGTTCTATCAGAAATAATCAGTCAAACATGTCTGAAAACTAAAAATTACGTAAATGCAGGGGGGAGGGTGAAATATTTTGTTTACGGTTTGTTACAAGGGACGGGGGCCTTAAAGTGGGCCCATAATCCGTTACGTAATTTAAGTACGGCTCCTAACAGACAATCCTTTATAAACGAGATTAAAGATTTTCAAATTAAAATTTTTAAATTTCGATATTATTGTTCTTGAAAGTTACTTAAAGTGCCTCTTATAGAAATTTCCTGACTTTTAGAAGATTTTTTCCAAAAGCCTTGAGTTTTTCCTGATTTCCGGGATTTTCCTGATATACGGTTCCCAAGTGAATGGATGGCCCCTTAAGGTTTATTTAATAACTCTGAGGGTGGTTTAGTACCCTTAAGGCTTAAGGGTGTTCCAATAGCCATAAAGTTACCAAATCCGGGAGTATTGGAGAGTTTAGCTAACAGAGGCAAGATTTTGAAGCGAATTTTCTTGAATGAACGTAAGACTCGGAAATAAGAAGATTATCAGGATCAGAGTGAGATGAAACTCAGTGATATCAAAGAAGGTTACAGATCAGAGATCATTTCTTGTCGATCCGTCAATGGAATCGATCGAAGGAAGACTGACATGACGTTTATGATTGACCAGCTGCTTGCTCGACAGATATGAATGAAATTATTTAAAAATTAATTTTTCATTAAACATTCTATGAAATAGTTAATTTTTTAACCAAATAGCTAACTTTTTGATCTACAAAGATGAATTTTCAACGAAATGGTTGAATTTTCAAATAAAAAAGACTAAATCTCAACCAGGAACAGTTGCATTTTCAAAGAAATGGTTAAATTTTAAAAACAAAAATACGAATTTTTAAGAAAACAGTTGAATTAGGAACAAAAAGTTCATTTTCACCCAAGAAACATGAATTTTTAACTAAGAGAGATGACTTCGCCAAAATAATTGTATTTTTAACGAAAAAATTAAATTTTCAACAAAATATCTGAATTTTTAACATACGGAGGTTAACTTTCTTAGAAAAAGTTTATTTTCTACAAAGACAAATTTTCAAAACAAAACAAAAAATTAGTTTTTAACCAAAAACGGAATAATTAAATTTTCAGTTTAAAAGATTAACTTTCACTTTAAAAAACGAATTTTTAGCAAAATATTTTAATCTTCAATCAACAAGATGAATTTCCAAGAACAAAGTTCATTTTCTACCCAAATACGAATTTTTAACAAAACACATGAATTTTCTACAAAAAAAGTTAACTGTCAAACAAATACTTGGAAAAGCAGTTGAATTTTTAACCCAAAGCGACGAATTAGAATTTTTTTCTAAAACTGTTAAAATTTATACAAATTACATTAATTTTTAATTATATACTAGAAATATCAACGAAATACATGAATTTATAACCAAAGAAGTAAGTTTTCTAACGACAAAATTAACTTTCCATAAATTAAAAAACGAATTTTCAATCAAAAAGATAAATTTTGAACTAATAGGATAAATCCTTAACTGAAATACTAAAATTTCCAGATAAATAATAAATTTTCAACCAAAAAAATAACGATTTTTTAACAAAATCGTTCAATTTTCAACTGAAAAATATAAAATTACAATAAGAGGTAGAATAGTTCAATTTTCAGTTTAAAAAATTAAATTTTAACCAAAAGATAAATTTAGAATACAAAAAGGGAATACTTAAAGTTTCAGTTTAAAACATTAATTTTCAATAACAATAAAAATGAGTTTTTAACAAAACAGTTAATTCCTTAATCAAAAAGATGAATTTGAAATAAAATAGTTAAAATTTTAACTTTAATGAATTTTTAACCAAAACATTAGTTTTCTCACAAAAAAAGACGAATATTCAATAAGATACATGGATTAAAAAAAACTTGTCAACCAAATAGTTGAATTTTCTAACAAAGTAGTTGAATTTTTAACCCAGAGACGAATTAAAAAAAAATTATAAACCTTTTGAAATTTATAAAAATTACATTGATTTCTAGTTGCATACTACAATTTTCAACCAAATACATAGATCTTCAATCGACATAATTAATTCTTTATAAATTAAAAAAACGGATTTTCAATCATAGAGATGTATTTTTAACTAAAAGGATCTCTTCAACTGAAATGTTTAAATCTCCAGTTTAACAGTAAATTTTCAACAACAAAAAACAAAGATTTTTTAACAAAGTAGTTAAATTTTCAACCAAATAGTTGAATTTTCAACTATGAAAGATAAAATTACAATAAAAAATTAGAATAGTTCAATTTTCAGTTTAAAAAATTAATGTAAACTATCATTTAAAAATTAATTTTCGACCAAAAAACCAAACAAATTTTGAACCAAATAGATCAGTTAATAACCAAAAAGATGCAATTTTAAACAAGGATCTTAAATTTTCAACAACAAAAAAAAACAATTACAACAAAATATATAAATTTTTGACAAAGAAATACAAATTTTCTCTAAAAATGAAATACTTAAATTTTCCGTTAAGGAAATAAATTTTGAAAAAAAAAGAATTGTCAACCAAAAGATAAATTTTTAACTTAATCATTTTGAACAAAAATCGAGAATCTTTAAGCAGAAAAACTATTTTTTTTTACAAATTAGTTCCACTTTGACCAAGTGTTTGAATTTTTAACTAAGAAAGATATATTTTTGTCTAAAAATGGAAGTTCAATTTTCAGTTTAAAAAAATTTCAACAACATAGTTACATTTGTATTTTAAAAAATGACGTTTTAACCCAATTTGCTACAAAATTTTAAACCAAAACAGATAAATTTCAAGCAAGAATCTTAATCATCGAAAAAAAAAGAAATTTCAATACATTACAGTAATTTTGAACTAAAAAAGACAAATACTCAACTCAAAATGGTAGAGAGAAATTTGCGGTTAAAAAAAATTAATTTTCAATTAAACAAAAAACATTAATTTCTAACCATGTTTTTTGCAATTGAATTCTTTCTGACCATCGCTTCATTCCAATTTTTTTAAAAGATTGTATTTTAATAAATGACGGCTTACTTTTCCGTGGAAAAATTCTCTACAACTCTACTGTTTGCAATTTTAAAAGTAAATTTTTCTATGGGTTCTATGACTTCTTCTACGGCTCTAAATCATTAGATAAATTTTTTTTAAGAAAATTTTTTAAAGCAAATTATTATATTTTAAGATGATTTAGTTATTGTTAAAATTGGAAACAGTACAGTTGTAGAGAATATTTTCTAGGAAAAAAGCCATCATTTATTAAATTGCAATCATTTTTCTAAAATTGATAAGAAGTGACGGTGAGAAAAAATTCAATTGCAAAAGACATGGTTAAAATTAAGTTTTTTTGTGGTGAATTTTAATATTTTCAAAACAAAAAGAATGTTTTATATTTCTAATCACCTCAGTTATAATATTTTGCTTCTAAGCTTACTTCAGAAAACAATAATTCATGTTATAATTGTTTACTTAACAGTAGTTATTTTAAGATTTAGTTTTTCCTTTTTCTTCAGAGAAAAGTCACAATTTTAATTTAATCCAAATGATCAAGGCCTTCTTTTATTCTTGGAAGGATTCTCCACAATTTTATTTGGGTGGAGTTAATTAAGATTTTAACCATGCTTGTTTATAACAACAATAACTGTGTGATTTCTCAATGAATTTTTTAAAATAAAATCAACCCAAATAGAAATTTAGAGAATCCTTCGAAGAATAAAATGATATACCTTGATCATTAGGATTAAATAAAAATTGTAACTTTTCCGTAAAGAAAAAGGAAAAAATAAACCTTTAAATAACTACTGTTGAATAAACAATTTCAACCTGAATTATTTTTTCCTGAAGTGTGCTTAGAAGTCTCCATTAAGATTTACCGAAATTAATAGTAGATATTTTTTTGTTGATTTTATAAATCATTTGAAAGATAGGCAATTTTTGAGATTGATTGTATGTAGTGTACATCCTTACATTTAAATCCTACAGTATGGAAGAGTTTAGCTAAGAGAGACAAGATTTTGAAGGAAATTTTCTTGAATGAACGTTAGAGAAGATTACCAGAATTAGCTGGATCAGATATCATTTCTTGTCCATCCGTCAATGGAATAGATCGAACGAAGGGGAAAAAATCACATTAACCTAAAGTTAATAATCTGAAAGATATCCAAAGTTTTGATATCCTGCGGTTTAGTGATGCGGTTGTTAAATTTAAGGTAATTGTAATTGCATAAGCTTCGCTGGCTAACTTCTGTTGATGACTCTTACGGTTGTTCAGTAAACTTAAGGATGTTTGAATAGCCTTAAACTTAAATACGTCATTGTTGAAGAGTTTAGCTAACAGGGATAAGATCTTCAAGCAAATTTTCTTGATTGAACTTTAGAAAAGATTATAGGGATTAGCATAATCAGATATCATCTCTTGTCCATCCGTCAATAGAATCGATCGAAGGAAGTAAAAGTGAATCACACGGACCTTAAGTTAATAATCTGAAAGATATCCAAAGGTTTCATAAATTCATATCTTGAGGTTTACTGCAATAATGGTCCTTTCTCAGTTTAAGGTGGTTTCAATTGCATAAGCCTCGCTGGCTAACTACTCTTGATGACTCTTAAGGTGATTCAGTAACATGAAGGGTATTTGAATAGCCTTAATCTTAAATAAAGTCATTGTTGAGGAGTTTAGCTAACAGCGATAAGATTTTGAAGCAAATTTTCTTGAATGAACGTTAGGGATGATTATCACGATCAACGTGAACAGAGATCATCTATAGTCCAACCGTAAATGGAATCGATCGAAGGAAGTAAAAGTGAATCACACTGACCTTAAGTTAATAATCTGAAAGATATCCAAATGTTTCATATCTGGAGGTTTACTGCAATAATGGTTCTTTCTAAATTTAAGGTGGTTTCAGTTACATAAGCCTCGCTGGCTAACTCCTGTTGATGACTCTTAAGGTGATTCAGTAACCTTAAGGGTATTTGAATAGCCTTAAACTTAAATACGTCATTGTTGAGGAGTTTAGCTAACAGCGATATGATTTTGAAGCAAATTTTCTTGAATGAACGTTAGGGATGATTATCACGATCAGCGTGAACAGAGATCATCTATAGTCCAACCGTAAATGGAATCGATCGAAGGAAGTAAAAGTGAATCACACTGACCTTAAGTTAATAATCTGAAAGATATCCAAAGGTTTCATGTTTGAAGTTTACTGCAATACTGATTCTTTCTAAATTTAAGGTGGTTTCAATTACATAAGCCTCGCTGACTAACTCCTGTTGATGACTCTTACGGTTGTTCAGTAAACTTAAGGATGTTTGAATAGCCTTAACCTTAAATACATCATTGTTGAAGAGTTTAGCTAACAGGGATAAGATCTTCAAGCAAATTTTCTTGAATGAACTTTAGAAAAGATTATCAGGATCAGCGTAATCAGAGATCATCTATTGCCGATTCGTCAATGGAATCGATCAAAGGAACGAAAAGTGAATCACATTGACCTGAAATTAATAATCTGAATGCTATCCAAAGGTTTCATGTCCTGAAATTTATTGTACTTAGGACCTGTTCTTTCTAAATTTAAGGTGATTTCAATTGCATAGGCCTGGCTGGCTAACTTCTTTTGATGACTTTTAAGGTGGTCCAATAATCTCAAGGGTGCTTGAATAGACTTAAACTTAAATCACACAGTATTAAAACAGTTTAGCTAACAGAGGCAGGATTTTGAAGCGAATTTTCTTGAATGGACGTTAGAGAAGATTATCAGAATCACACTTATCAGAGATAATCTATTGTCCATTCGTCAATGAAATCGATCCAAGGAAGGAAGCATCTATGATCGAACAGCTGGTGTTTCTTGCGACTCGTAAGTACCGACCTTGAATGGGTAGTATCCTCAAGCAGGCGTGAGGCGCGTAATACGGAGTTACGGACCATTCGCAACAGCAGTTTCGTCAATGAAATCCCTCGCTCTTTCATTCTCTCGAAAGTGCACCTGCACGCGTGTTCCGAAAAACGAACCGGTTTCAAATTTTACGCTCACCAGCTTACTTCTGTTGTGTTCGACGAAGCCGATCGCTTGGCTCGGTTCAGGAACACTTTGTATGAGAAGCCAGTCTGCAAGGGAGAAATTTCACTAAAAACGAGATAAAATGGGTCTTACCCACGCAAGCACACCTGGGGGTCGTTTACGACCCCATGAATTAATTATACGAGTCGTTTCTGTTTGTTTTTCGACGCTGGAAAAGCAGGTTCTTCTCGTAGGGGACTTTTGACCTTTCTAACAGCAGGTGGCAGCTGCAAGGCGAGAATTAGACGCTTTATGGCGAGGTAGATCTCTGAAGATAAGCCAGTCTTCCTTTTCATTATAATAGCTCTGAAATTGCTCAACATGAATTTTTAAGAGCGTCTGAGTCAGATTATTAAAATACGACGGTAAAAGTCATCATTCAAAAATCTTTTTAAAATACCTTAAGGTAGTTTAGCTGCGGATCAATTTTTCTTAAGGGTTAGGGCTCTGACTCATGCTACTATTGATACTATTTGACAATCGGGTCTTCCTTTTTATGACAATGGAACTGAAATTTCTAAACATGAATTTTTAAGAGCGTCCCAGATGATTGACATACGACCAGATGTGACGTGGGTAAAAATAATAATTTAAAAACCTTTTCAAAAAAATTTAAGGTGCTTTATAACTAGTTTAATTTGATAGGTCTCAAAATCTCGCTATACAATTGACACTGTTTGACAATCGAGTCTTCCTTTTCATGCTAATAGACCTGAAATTTCTCAACACAAATTTTTAACAGCGTCTCAAATTATTAAAATACGACCAGATATGATGTCGGTAAAAATAATAATTTAAAACTCTTTTTAAACAACCTTAGGTGGTTTAGCTGTGGAACAATTTTTCTTGAGGGTTAAGGCTCACGTAGTTGTGTTTTGAACAATACAATGCATTTTTAACGAAAAAGAACTATTCTCTAAAAAAAACAACTATTTTTCGACAAAATGCATGAATGGTCAACAAAAAATGTCTTTTTAAACCAAATTGTTGAATTTTTTAGCAAAGAGATTAGACCAAAAAGACGAATGTTTAACAAAGCAGTTGAATTTTCAACAAAAAAGTTACATTCACAAAATTGTTGGAATTTCTACAAATGATATCAATTTGTAACTAAATAATTGAATTTGCAACCAAATACCTAAATTTTAAACAGAGAATGTTAATTTTCTACAGAAAAATACATAGTTTCAATAACTAAAGAATTTTCAACATAGCAGTTAAATTTTTAAGTATAAAAGATAATTTACACTAAGAAATAAAATATAGCTAAAGTCTCCAATAAAAAAAATAATTTTCAAAAAATAATAATTTTCAACAAAATAGTTCAGTTACAAAAAAAGGATAACTTCAACCAAAAAGATACACTTTCAACCAGACCATTTTCAACCAAATTTAAGAATCTTCAATTAGAAAAATGAATATTTTACAAAATAGTTCAACTTTTAAACAATTACTTAATTTTTTTATAGATAATTTCTCATTTGGACATGGAATATTTCAATTTTTCAATGAAAAATTAATTTTCAGCAAAAAAAAAAATAAGAATTTTCAAATAAGATATAAATAGTCACATCAAAAGATTAATTTTGTTAATTTAATTTTGCTGTTGAAAATTCATATATTCCGGTTGAAAATTTAACTTTTTTATAGAAGATTCGTTTTTTGGTTTTGTTGAAATTCAACAATTTGATATAAGAATCAACTAAATGAGAGAGAATTAATTTTTTTTTGTACAAACATTCATATTTTCGGAATGAAAATTCAAATTCTTTTAGAAAATTCGCTCATATAAATTATTATTGTTTTCAATAGAAATTTAAATATTCCACTTTTGGTTTATAAGCGATGTTTTTTAGAAGAAAAATTCAACTATTTGGTTGAAAATTCATCTAATTTGATAGAAAGTTAATTTTGTTGTTATTAAAAATGCAACTATTTGATTGAAAATTGGTCTCTTTTGGTAACAGTCAATTTTTTTTATATTTAGAATTAAAAATTTTTGTCGTTAAAATATCAAATATTATCTTTGTTATTGAAAATTTATCTCTTTGGTTGAAAATTAAACTACTTGTTGAAACTTTACTTTTTTTTCTGTAAAAAATTAATTTTTTTATTGAAATGTAACTAATCCATTTTTGGTTTAAACTTGATTTATTAGTTTAAAGATTAAACTATTTGATTGTAAATTTAACTATTCCCTTTTTTATTAAAAATTGATTTGATGGTTTGATAATGTAAGTCTTTAATTAAAAATTTATATAGTTGGTTAAAAAATAAATAAATTTAACTATTTGCTTGAAAATTAACTTTTGGTTGAAACGCAATCAATCAATTTTGAATAATTGAATTGAATATTTCCATTTTTAGTTCCAAATTTATCTTTGTGCTTTAAAAATTCAACTAATTCATGTAATTTATTGATTTTTTTTTATAGAAAATTAATCTTCCAGGTTAAAAATTTAACTAATTGCTTAGAAACTGGTGTATTTTGTTAAAAATTCGTCTTTTTTTGACAAAAAATAATCTTCTTCGTTGAATATACAACAATTTGGTTGAAAATATAAGTGTTTTGTTGAAAATTCGTCGTATTTAGTAAAAAAAACTACTCTTCTTGGTTGAAAATTTTATTATTATTCGATTGAAAACTCAACCTTTTTACAGAAAGCTCTGCTTTTTAGGCTAAAAATTTTACTATTTTGTTCAGAACTTGTTTTTTTAGTAGAAAATTAATCTTTTTGTTTGGAAATTCATATTTTTGGTTGAAAATTCAATTATTAAGTTAAAAATTGCATAGTTTTATAGAATTGGCTCATGTCTTGTCATGAAAATTCTACATTTTTGTTACGTTTTTTTCTTTTCCTAATTTACTGAAAAATCTTTCTTTGTTGTGGATTCAACTATTTTCTTGGAAATTCATCTTATTCGGTCCTATTCCACTGTTACTTATTCAAAATGAAATTCTTAAAATATCAACTATTATATTTCTTGTGTCTTTTTTTTTGGTTGACTTATTTTTGGATGACCCCAAAATAAATTCACGACAAAAATTTAGTATGCAAGAATTAAGTTTGGTAGTAGGTTCGGGAGCGGGAACTTACGGACCCTACGAAAGAAGGGTAAGGGGTTTAAAATTTCAGAAAGAAACTGTAGGTTATTCTCTTGGGGCATAGAGTATATTTTTACTATACTCTATGCTCTCGGGAAATATAGTATAGTTTACTATGCTCTATTTTATCGAGGAATAGAGTATAGTTTAGTTTACTCTTTTCCGCGAGACAATAAGCAACAGGTGGACAAATCATAAAAAATTGACTGCCTGCTTCAATATTGGACACTTTCATCCAGGGAACTCGTTCTTTGAAGGTATCTCTGTCTAAATACGTAAAGATACGCCTTGGTAGGTTAACTCTCGGGGAATAGAGTATAGTTTACTATAATCTATTCTCCCGGGGAATAGAGTATAATTTACTATGTAGTCTAATCTTTCGTGCAATATAGTATAGTTGACTATACTCTGTTACCCGAGCGAAAACCTACAAACGGACCAACTTAGGTCCACTTTGCACAACTATGGAAGCCTTTCTTGAAGAAACTTGACCTGAATGCTCCTTGGAGGTTATAGAAGATTAGGTACGTGCTTTAATATTGGACGCTTTTATCCAGACAAGTCCTTCTTTGAAAATATCACTGTCCAAATACGTAAAGATGCGCGTCTGCAGTTTTCCCTTTCGGGGAATAGAGAATATATTTTATTATACTCTATTCCGGCGGGGATTAGAGTATATTAAACTATAATCTATTCCAGGAGAGAATAATCTAAACTCCTTCTTTCACAGTATCTTCGCCCAAATACGTGAATATGCACGTCTGTAGGTTACCCTCTCAGGGAAAAGAGTATGGAACCACTATAGTCATGATCCTGGTACTAACACTAAAGTTTTATAATGAGGAAGTTCAAATTAGCACCTGGTACACAAATTTTCAAATTTGTTGTTTTAAGACTCGGCAGGGGGGGGGGGGCAACAGCCTCAATTTTCCCTCTCTGGATCCACCCTTGACTGCAAGTTTGACCAGAATAAATAAAAAAAGGCTTACCTTGCTGATAATAAAGTCCTTTTCGTCAAAGTGTCTTCCGTACATCTTGGGCGCTTCACCAGGAACTGGTTCAATTTTGATGCAAACTTCCTGGCCCTTTCTGGCAAACTCCACTGGCTTGTGGTTCATCTCGACACTCGTCACCACTCCCAGATCAATGAACTGCAACACGAAGACGTGGGATTGAGTAATACGACAAATTGCATACAAGTTAGTGCAGCAGTTCAATTGGCACAGACAGAAAATAAGCCATAAATCGCCCGCAAGTAATGGCGCCGAGAACAATGTACGAGTACACACGATTTATATATTAAGGACAGTTTCTGTCACAGAAAATGGCCTCCTGTCAGTCCCTTTATTTATATTTCGTGACAAATTATTATTTAATGCGAGGCTTTCAAAACTGACCTACGCAGATTATTTTCGGATCGGATCTGATAGTAAGTGAAAGCTGTACGCGGACTATAATTTATTATTCAATTACTTTCCGATCCAGTTAGGAGTTTTACATATTTAAACCTAATCAATTTTGTATTCATTCGGGTAGAGGGAAATTTTACATCAGCTACCTGTATATATTTTTTTTTCACTACGCAGCTTCCCCACACGCAGCCAAACTGCAAACGCCGAGCCTGGTCAGCGGGAGCTCTTTTTATCTAATGTACCTTATGTTATATTTAAAATTTTTTTAAGTTTATCAGTTAGTAATTTACAAATAAGATCACGGCTAGCCTCGGCTAAGTTCAACCCAAAAGTACTTGCATATCCAATTTCTCTTTTGTATTTGTTTTAGGGATGCACCTCCCGGTTATTTTGAGCCAAGGAAGAAAAAATTTTACTTTGCGTGTTTAAGAAAAAATATATTATTTTCATTTTTAGCAATTAAAAATCTCAGTTTTCTTAAAAACTACGCAAAATATGAATAGCAGTTTACAGTTCAAAATGGGTCAGCTTCCTAAAATTGATTAAATTGTACCCTTTCCAGATATTTATATTGTTTTATTCGATACATGTTTCCAAAAATCTAGAAAAAGATTGATAAAAATCGACTAAAATGGCATTCAGTTTAACGAAATTTAATATTTTTCTTAAAACTTTGTTTTTAGAATTAAAATTGAAGAATAATTTTTACCGATTCAAAATATCATTTTTCTCGAAAACTATGTAAAATATGAATATCAGTTCATGGATAAAAATTGTTCAGTTTCCTGAAGTCTATTAAAATCTACCTTTACCGGATCTAAAAATACAATACATAAATAAAAAAAATATCGAAAATGTATTAAAGCGACTAAAATAGCATTTAGTTTGAGAGAATTTAAAAATTTTATTAAACTTTTTTTTTATTTAAGTATCAATATTCAAACTCTTCCCCGTTCTTGAAATCTATGAAATGATACCCTGACCAGATACTCATCTGGTGTATTTGAACAAACATAATGCGATTTTTATTGATTTTTTCCATCTTTTTTTTAAATTTATTCAAATACACTAGATAAATATCTGGTAAGAGTATCATTTTATAGATTTCAGGAAGAAAAACAAGTTTAAATATTTATACCTAACAATTAAAAAAAAAATAAATCTTGAAGTTCGTCAAACTGAATACAAATTTAGTCGATTTATATCGATTTTTTGTATATTTTTGGAAAAATTTATTGAATTAAACAATCTATACATCTGGAAATGGAACCGTTTAATAGATTTCAGGAAGATGACCAATTTAGAGCTATGAACTTCTATTAATATTTTGCGAGTAGTTGTCAAGAAAAACATGATTTTTAATCGGTCAAAATTATATTTCTTCATTTTTAGAGCTAAAAATCAATTTTTTACTTAGAAGCGCAGGATCCTTAATAATCTTATGAAAGATGTTAAACAGCCATGGAGATAAAAAAAATGTTTTTAAAATAAAATGTTAAAGTTTGTTACACTAACTGCAATTTTAGTCGATTTTTATCGACTTTCTATATTTTTTGGAAAAATGTACTGAGTTAAACAATATAAACATCTGGAAAGGTTCAATTTAATAAATTTTAGGAAACTGAACAATTTTGAAGTATAAAATGCTCTTCATATTTTGCGTAGTTTTCGAGAAAAATGAGATTTTGAATCGGTAAAAATGATATTTGTTTAATTTTAGAGATAAAAACTAATTTTTCTTTATTTTAAATTTCAGGAATCTGGATAATCTCATGGAACATATTCTTTAAATAGACATCGAACAAAAAACAAACATTTAGAAAAATATAATAGATTTCAGGAAACTGAAAATTTATGAATTATGAACTGCTATTCACATTTTGTTTCGTTGTTGATAAAAATGAGTTTTTGAATTGTTAAAAATAAAGAAATATGTTTTCTTAAAAACGCATAGAACGATTAATTTCTTTAACATTTTTGTTTCTTTCTTGATTGAAAAATCTTTCTTTCAATTTTTGAAACCTCAACAATTACAATTTTCCTTGAGAATTTATTTATCTGAATTTCTTATTATTTTATTATTAATTTAGTTTATTTTTATTTATTATCTATTTAATTACACATTTAAATATTTTCTTTTGTTCTGAATACGTTCTTTTTTGGTTGAATTCAACTGTTATTGATCTAAAATTTAAATATTTTGTTTTATAATAGCGTCTATTACATTTTTTTATGATAATTTATCTTTGTGGTGGAAAATTCAACTACTTGGTAAAAATTCAAACCAATTTCTTCGAAAGTACTGTTTTTTTAAAAATTCATTTCTTGGGCTTGGTTGAGGATTTTACTTTTTAAATAAAAATTCATTTTTTGTTTCAAAATAAATTTTTTAAACTGAAAATTATTAATTGATATTCTAAAAAAAAGACTAGAATTCTACCAAAAATAATTGCATTTTTAACTAATTAATCATCGTATTCAGAATACAGTTGAATTCTTGAAAAAAAGAATTTTTAATCCAAAAGGACAAAATTCCTTTACAAACAGATGAATTTTTAATCACCACCTTGAGACAAGTCTGAACTACTAGAAGACAGGTTTAAATGACATGCAGATAAGCATGAAATATCTTAAAACCTTTAAAAAATTCTTTAATGGTATCAATATCTTTGAAAAAAAACGTAGTCTATCCTGAGACAAGTCTGAATCAACTGAAGACAAGCCTGGACTACTGTAAGACCTTTAAACGAATTTCAGTTTGTTTTTAAACATTGAAAACGCTATTGAGACAAGTCTGAAACACCTGTAGACAAGTCTGGACTATCTAAGAAACCTTTAAAAGAATTTTTAATTGTTTTTGACCATTGAAAATACGATTGAGACCAGTCTAAATCAGATGAAGACAATCAGGCAATATATTAAGGCCTTTTAAACAATCTTCGATGGTTTCAATACATTCTAAAAAACTTAGATTATCTTGAGACAAGCCTGAATCACCATCAGATAAGTCTGGACTACTATAAGACCTTTAAAATAATTTCAAATTGTTTTTAAACATTGAAAATGACATTGAGACAAGTCTCCATCACTTGAAGACAAGCCTTGTAATACCTTAAGGCCTTTTAAACAATATTCAATAGTTGAATACATTCTAAAAAAACGTAGTCTGCCGTAAGACAAGTCTAAATCAACTGAAGACAAGCCTGGACTACCGCAAGACATTAGAAAACATCTTAAGTGGTTTTTAAACATTGAAATGCCATTGAGACAAGTCTGAAACACCTGGAGAAAAGCCTGGACTATCTTAAATTCTTTAAAACAATCTTTAATTATTTTTAAACATTGAAAATTCCATTGAGACAAGTTTTAATCACTTAAAGATAAGCCTGGTACACATTAAGGCCTTTTAAACAATTTTTAATAGTTTCAATACATTCTAAAAAATAGTCTATCTTGAGATAAGTCTCAATCACCTGAAGACAAGAATGGAGTGCTTCAAAACATTTAAAAGAAACTTAAAATGTTTTCAGGCATTGAAAATGCCATTGAGACAAGTATCACTTGAAGACAAGTCTGGACTACGATGAGACCTTTAAAATAATCTGAAACTGTTTTTAGACATTAAAAATGCCGTTGAGACAAGTCTGAAACACTTGCAGACAAGTCTGGACTATCTTAAAAAAATTTAACAATCTTAAATTGTTTTTAAACATTGAAAATGCCATTGAGACAAGTCTCCATCACTTGAAGACAAGTCTGGCCTTTTAAACAATCTTCAATAGTTGAATAAATTCTTTAAAAAACGTAGTCTACTTTGAGACAAGTCTGAATCAACTAAAGAAAAGCCTGGGCTATCTTAAAACCTTTAAAACAATCTTTAATCGTTTTTAAACATTGAAAATGTCATTCAGACAAATCTTAATCACTTGAATATAAGCCTGGTACACATTAAGGCCTTTTAAAAAATATTTAATAGTTTTAATACATACTAAAAAATAGTCCATCTTGAGATAAGTCTGAATCACCTGAAGACAAGAATGTACTGCCTCAAAACATTTAAAAGAAACTTAACATGTTTTCAGGCATTGAAAATGCCATTGAGACAAGTATCACTTGAACACAAGTCTGGATTACCATGAGACCTTTAAAATAATCTCAAAAGTGTTTTTAAACATTAAAAATGCCATTGAGACAAGTCCGAAACACTTGTAGACAAGCCTGAAACACTTGTAGACAAGTCTGGACTATCTAAGAAACCTTTAAAAGAATCTTTAATTGTTTTTGACCATTGAAAATACGATTGAGACCAGTGTAAATCAGATGAAGACAATCAAGCAATATATTAAGGCCTTATAAACAATCTTCGATGGTTTCAATACATTCTAAAAAACTTAGATTATCTTGAGACAAGCCTGAATCGCCATCAGTTAAGTCTGGACTACTATAAGACCTTTAAACTAATTTCAAATTGTTTTTAAACATTGAAAATGACATTGAGACAAGTCTCCATCACTTGAAGACAAGCCTTGTAATACCTTAAGGCCTTTTAAACAATATTCAATAGTTGAATACATTCTAAAAAAACGTAGTATGCCGTGAGACAAGTCTAAATCAACTGAAGACAAGCCTGGACTACCGTAAGACAATAGAAAACATCTTAAATGGTTTTTAAACATTGAAATGCCATTGAGACAAGTCTGAAACACCTGGAGAAAAGCCTGGACTATCTTAAATTCTTTAAAACAATCTTTAAATATTTTTAAACATTGAAAATTCCATTGAGACAAGTTTTAATCACTTAAAGATAAGCCTGGTACACATTAAGGCCTTATAAACAATCTTTAATAGTTTCAATACATTCTAAGAAATAGTATATCTTGAGATAAGTCTGAATCACCTGAAGACAAGAATGGACTACTATAAGACCTTTAAACTAATTTCAAATTGTTTTTAAACATTGAAAATGACATTGAGACAAGTCTCCATCACTTGAAGACAAGCCTTGTAATACC
>NC_046661.1:82191057-82193334 GCF_010883055.1 Belonocnema kinseyi | reverse complement strand
AGCTATCTAAGGATGGTACTATAGAACGCCACCTCAAGGTAGGCCTAGTGGCGCCATCTCTTGGTCAGGCCGGAAACTTATCAATCCACCCTCGTACATTCTAAAAAAACGTAGTATGCCGTGAGACAAGTCTAAATCAACTGAAGACAAGCCTGGACTACCGTAAGACAATAGAAAACATCTTAAGTGGTTTTTAAACATTGAAATGCCATTGAGACAAGTCTGAAACACCTGGAGAAAAGCCTGGACTATCTTAAATTCTTTAAAACAATCTTTAAATATTTTTAAACATTGAAAATTCCATTGAGACAAGTTTTAATCACTTAAAGATAAGCCTGGTACACATTAAGGCCTTTTAAACAATCTTTAATAGTTTCAATACATTCTAAGAAATAGTATATCTTGAGATAAGTCTGAATCACCTGAAGACAAGAATGGACTGCCTCAAAAAATTTAAAAGAACCTTAAAATGTTTTCAGGCATTGAAAATGCCATTGAGACAAGTATCACTTGAAGACAAGTCTGGATTACCCTGAGACCTTTAAAATAATCTCAAACTGTTTCTAAACTTCCAAACTTGCAGACAAGTTTGGACTAACTTAAAAAAATTTAAGAATGTTAAATTGTTTTTAAACATTGAAAATGCCATTGAGACAAGTCTAAATCACTTGAAGGCAAGTCTGGAATATCTTAAGATCTTTAAAACAATCTTAATTAGTTTTCAAACATTTTTACAAATGTAGTCCTCTTTGAGACAAGTGTAAACCACCTGAAGACACGCCTAAACATTCTCTTTTTTTAATTGTTTTATTCATTATTGATTTTAAAAAGTAGATCATTTTGATGTAAGTTTGAAACACCTTAATACCAATCTGAATCACCTAAGATAAGCCTAAACTCTCTTAATACCTCCAAACAACTTTTAATTGGTTTAAAACATTGAAAATACCAAAAATTCAAGTCATGAACTACCTGATGACAAGGATAAACTACCTAAAGATCTTTATTTGAATAAATTCTTAAAAAACGTAATTCAGACAATGTTGAAATACATCAAGAAAAGTCTGAACCAACTTGCAATACGTGTTAACCTTTAAAAATAAACTTTAATCATTGAAAAAGCAGTCAGAATCACATTAAGTCTGTTCCTTGTTCAGCTCAGCTTCATTTGATCGTAAAGTAAGATTATGAGAAGACACCTGAGGTGTGAAAATAGAAAGCAGTGAGATTGAAGAGAACAAGTTTTCTATAATCGTTTATGGAGAGATCGATAAAACAAGACAGAAGACATACAAGTATCAGGTGTGAGTTGAGGATGAGGACCTGCAGACGCATCTGCACGAGGCTCGATCGAATTGATTCGTCCGACACGACGTGTCTTCCTCGTTCATCCACTATCCTCTCCGCATCTTGCTTTCTTCTTTCTTTTTTCTCTTTTTTATTGTTTTTCGAGTATCCTTCGCCGACGCGAGATAAAATCTACCCTGACGATCCTGCACCCTCGGAATGCTGGGCGTGCCAGACAAGAGCCCACGTGGGCTGCTGCCCCCGCAGAAAACGTTCCTGAAAGTGGATCTTTCATCTTTCATGCCTCCAGCTTCTTTCATCTTCCGTCTTTCACCTCTTTCTTTCTTGCTCTCAGATGTCTGATAAAAAACTGTATTAACGCATCCCTGTAAAAAAAAAAAAAAAAAAAAAAACAGGGATCAGAACATTAAGGGGTTCTTTAAATTTGAACAAATTTGAATTAAGGCTGTGCTCAGATTCACGCAACTATTAGTGAAACGGAAATCGGGAAAAATCCAGGAATTTTATTTAGGATCGGGAATTGCTTTCTTCTATTGCAAAATCCACTTTTTCCTGCATTTTCTTCTTTTTATTGTTCCGTTTATTGTTCAGTTTAATCTTCTATTACTACACGGGGAGTTTTTCTAATTTTTTTTGTAAAATAGAACGGCATAATAAATTTTTTCATAGCTCAAAATTTCAACTAAATTGTTTAAGTAAATAAAATATCAATCTTTTTTATAAAGAATCATCTTCCGATCAAAGCTTTCCATCCATCTAAATTTACGTAAATTTTTCGAAATCAAATACCACTTCAGTAATAAATTACAATGATTTCTGTACAAAACAGTTTGTTTCTAGAGACAACTGATACACTGAAGTATTTGTGTAAATATACTAAACTCTCGCTTTCAGCCCAGTGTCGGAGGTGGCCTTCAAATAGCCTTGGACTGATTTCGGGGGGATTAAAACATAAAAAGTGAGGGCCGC
>NC_046661.1:82169629-82190957 GCF_010883055.1 Belonocnema kinseyi | reverse complement strand
CTTTCGCCCTGCTCCCCTGAGAAACGGTGGGATCCTCCAGTTTTAGAAAGGCGGAGAACGAGGTGACTGAAAGCGAGAGTTTGGTGTGAATCGTTTGAAACTATACAGTTTACTCGGAACTTGCTCCTGAAGTAAAAAATAATAAATGTGTAAAATTGACCTTTTTCCGAACCCTTTTCCACACTTTTCGCTAAATAAATAAATATGAACGTAAAGAAATTAAAAAAATTGGACTGGAAATATCTCTTGAAAGCATATTGAGCGACGAACTTATGTCTGTGTTTTTTAAATGTTTTTAAACGACTTAAATTGTATTAAAGGTCTTAAATTAGTCCAGATTAGTTTTCAAGTGATTCAGACTTGTTTCAATGGTATTTTTAACGTTTAAAAATAAATGAAGATTGTTTTATATGTCTTAAATTAGTCCAGGTTTTTTTCAGACTGTTCAGACTTGTCTCAATGACATTATTAATAATTGAAAAAACAACGTCAGATTTATTTAAGGGTTTCAAGGTAGTCCAGACTTGTCTTCAGGTAAGGCCTCTCTTAAGGTGTTTTATATTTTTTAACACTTTGAAACGATCAAAGATCCTGGCATACTTTTCTTTAAATGATTAAAGTTTAAAAGATTTATCTCTATGGTATCTACAGTTTTTAAAGACAATTATAGATTGTTTTTAAGATTTTAAAAGTCCAGACTTGTTTTCAGGTGATCCAGACTTATCTTAAAGTATTTAAGATTTAAATCAAGATGTTTCACATGTTTTTAATGAATAATTTTTAAAAAGGTTAATGCTTGTAAATTCAATCTTCAGGTTGTTCAGTTTTGTTTCAATGTTATTTTTGATTTTTTAGAACAATTCAACATTGTTTTGAAGGTTTTAAACTTTTGAAGGTAGATTAGGATTGTCGTCAGGTAATTCAAACTTCTCGCAAGATTCCCTACTTTTCTTTAAACGATTAAAGATTTAGCCGATTAAAAAGAAATACTGTTCACTTCTCAGACAGATATGTCTTAAGTTAGTCCAGGTTTTTTTCAGATTGTTCAGACTTGTCTCAATGACATTATTAATAATTGAAAAAACAACGTCAGATTTATTTAAGGGTTTCAAGGTAGTCCAGACTTGTCTTCAGGTAAGGCCTCTCTTGAGGTGTTTTATATTTTTTAACACTTTGAAACGATCAAAGACTTTAAGGTAGTCTAGGCTTGCCTTGGATTGGTTCAAGCTAGTCTCAATGGAATTTTAAATGCTTAAAAATTATTAGAGATTGTTTGAAATGTTGTAAGTTTTACAGGCTTTTCTACCAGCGATTTTAACCAGTCTGAATGGCATTTTCAATGTTAAAAAACAATTAATGATTTTTTTAAACGGGTTTAAGGTAGTCCAGGCTTGTCTCCATGTGTTTCAGACTTGTCTCAATATCATTTTTAATGCTTGAAAACAATTTAAGATTACTTTAAAGGTTTTACGATAGTCCAGACTCGTTTTCAGATGTTTTACACTTGTCTCATCGTATTTTCGATGCTTAAGATATTTAAAGATTGTTTTAAAGGTTTTAAGATAGTCCAAATTTGTCTTTAGGTGCTTGAGACTGGTCTCAATAGCATTTTCAATTCTTAAAAACAATTTAAGATTATTTTAAAGGTTCTAAAGTAGTCCAGGCTTGTTTTCAGATGATTTAGTGGTGTCTCATCGTGGTCTACACTGCTTTAAATGATTAAAGATTAAACATTTTAAAAGAAATAGCATCATGCATGCTTGTTTTTAGTTGGTTTAGATTTGTTTTAAGGTAATTTAAAATTTTATTAAGGTCGTATACTATTCCTAATTAATTAAATATTTAAACGATCAAGAATAAATAAGACAAGGTTTAATCTCAGGTGGCTCAAGATCGGTCTCTATGGTATTTTCGATGTTTAGAAACAATTATAGAATGTTTTAAAGGATTAAAAGATCCAGGCATGTCTTTAGGTGATTCAGACTTGCCAGAAAGCATTTAAGATTTGTCTCAAGATGGTTTATATTTTTTTAAACTGAGTAATCTTTAAAAAGGTCAATGATTGTCCATGTTTATCTTCAGGTCGTTCAGTTTTGTTTTAAGGGCATTTTTTGCTTAAGAGCAAATAAGGATAGTTTAGAAGGTTTTAAAGTAGATCAAGCTTGTTCCCAGATGATTCAGATTTATTTTAGGGTGGTTCAAACTTGTCTTAAGATGATCTAATTTTTTTTAATTATTAAAGATTTAAACGAATAAAAAGAAATATAGTGCTCACTGTTCAGACTTGTCTTCAGGTGATTCAGAATTGTCTTAATGTATTTCAGACTTCTCTCAAGGTGGTCTACATTAAAATAATTAAATCAATTCAATTTAATAAACATTACAAACAATTATAGATTGATTTAGGCTCACACTTGTATAAGGATGGCCTACCACCTTTTTTAAAATGATTAATTATTGAACTAATTTAAAAAATGTATGAGTCACAGTTCTGGCTTGTCTTAAGACGGATCAAGACCTGTTTTTATGGTATTGTCAATAATAAAAAACAATTAGAGATAGTGAAAAGGACTTGATAGGTCCAGACTTGTCTCCACGTGATTCAAATTTGTTTTAAGATGGTCTAGACTTGTTTTAAGGTGGACTACGTTTTCATAAATGTTTTAAAAGAAATTAAGATTGTTTTGAGGACCTTAAGGTAGTCCATCCTTGTCTTCAGATGATTCAACAATGTTCCCAATGGTATTTTCAATGTTTAAAAAAATTAAATGTAGTTTCAAATGTTTTAAGGTTGTTAAGACTGGTTTACAGATGATCTAGACTTATCTCATCCTGGCATACTTTTCTTTAAATGATTAAAATTTAAAAGATTTGTCTCTATGGTATCTATAGTTTTTAAAAACAATTATAGATTGTTTTTGAGATTTTAAAGGTCCAGACTTGTTTTCAGGTGATCCAGACTTATCTTAAAGTATTTAAGATTTGAATCAAGATGTTTCACATTTTTTTAATGAATAATTTTTAAAAAGGTTAATGCTTGTAAATTCAATCTTCAGGTTGTTTAGTTTTGTTTCAATGTTATTTTTGATTTTTAAAAACAATTCAACATTGTTTCGAAGGTTTTAAACTTTTGAAGGTAGATTAGGATTGTCGTCAGGTAATTCAAACTTGTCGCAAGATTCCCTACTTTTCTTTAAACGATTAAAGATTTAGTCGATTAAAAAGAAATACTGTTCACTTCTCAGACTTGTCTTTAGGCGGTCCAAGATTTGCCTTTATAGTATTTTTAATCCTTAAAAACAATATTAAATATTGTTTTAAAGGTTTTTAAGTAGTCCAGGCTTGTCCTCAGTTGATTTAGATTTGTCTTAAGGTGATTTAGACTTATCTCAAGGTGGTCAAAGTTTTTCTTTTTAAATGTTTGAAAACCAATTAAGGTTATTTTAAAGACCTTGAGGTAGTCCATGATTTTTTTCAGGTGGTTCATTACTTGTGTCAACGGTAATTACAATGTTTAAAAGCAATTAAATGAACGACTACCGAAACAAGTGTATCAAGGTAAAGTAAATGGCAGCGTGCTCAGAGGTAGACCGCGGAAACAATGGTCAGAATGTGTGAATGAGACCCTAGTTAGAAGAGAAGACATAAGAAGCCACAAAAACACGAGAGCCTACATGAAAAAATGCATGGACATAAAAGAAGCTAGAGAAATATGTCAGGACAGGAAAGTATGGCGGCAAATAGTTAATAAAAAGAGTGTCAGTAGAGTGAATGACGTCTGAAACAAAAGACCTTGGCCACTAATGGACCCAAGTGGGGAACCTTACATAACGACTCTCAATGGTTTTTTTTAATGCTTAAAAGCAAGTAAAGATCATTTCAAATATTTGAAGGTAGTCCAAGTTTATTTTCTGATGATTCAGATTCAGGTTCAAAAGAAATAAGATTTGTGAGGCTTGTCTTCAGGTGGTTCGAGACTTGTCTGAATGGTATTTCGAATGTTTAAAAAAATTATATGTTATTTTGTAGCTTTTAAAGAAGTTTAGGCTTGTCATCAGGTGATTCCAATTTGTTTTCAGATGGTCTATTTTTTTAAACGATTAGCGATTAAAAAAATTAAAAATAAGATTGTTCATGCTTGTTTTCAGGTGATTCTATATTTCAGACTTGTATCAATGGTGTTTTCGATGCTTAAGTATAATTAAAGATTGATTTAAATGTTCGACGGTAGTCTAGACTTATTGTTTGATGATTCAGATTCTAGATTCAGCTGCAAAAGAAATAAAAAAGTTCAGGTTTGTCTTCATGTGGTTCGACACTTGTCTCAATGACATTTTCAATGTTTAAAAACAGTTCCAAGTTTGTTTTGAAGCTTTTAAGGAAGTTCAGGGTTGTCTTCAGATCATTCCGGTTTGTTTTACGGTGGTCTACTTTTTTATAATCAGAGATTGAAAAGATTAAAAAGAAGATTGTTCAGGCTTCTTATCAGGCGACTCAGAGTTTCAGACTTGTCTCAATGGTGTTTTCGATGCATCAATATAATTAAAAATTGTTTTAAATGTTTGAACGTAGTTCAGGCTTATGTTTTGATGACTCAGATTCTAGATTCAGCTTCAACAGAAATAAAAATTTCCAGACTTGCCCTCAGGTGTTTCGAGACTTGTCTCAATGATACTTCCAATGTTTAAAAACAGTTTAAGTTTGTTTTGAAGCTTTTGAGGAAGTTCAGGTTTGCTTTCCAGTAATTCCGATTTCTTTTAAGGTGGTTCAGACTTGTCTCAAGGTGGACTACGTTTTTTTTAAATGATTTAAAACCAATTCAAATTGTTATAAAGACCTTAAGGTAGACCATCCTTATTTTCAGATGATCCTATAATCTCAATGGTATTTGCCATGTTTAAAAACAGTTAAAAATGGTTTTAATGGTTTTAAGGTAATCCAGGCTCATCTTCAGATGATTCCTATTGGGTTTAAGGTGGTCTACTTTTTCTTAAATAATTAGAGATTAAAAATAAATAAGATTGTTTAGGCTTTTTCAGGTTGTTCAGTATTTCAGGCTTGTCTCAATGATATTTTCGATTTTTGAAAACAATTAAAGATTATTTCAAATGTTTGAAGGTAGTCTAGATTTATTTTCTGATATTTAAGATTCAGGTTCAAAAGAAATAAAATTTTTCAGGATTGTCTTTAAGTGGTTTAATACTGGCCTTTATTGTATTTTCAATGTCGAAGAACAATTAAAGATTGTTATACAGGTTTGAAAGGTTCAGGCTTGTTTTTAGGTAATTAAGATTTTTCTTAAAGTGGTTCAGACTTGTCTCAAGGTGGACTACGTAATTTTAAATTATTTAAAACCAATTCCAAATATTTTAAAGACCTTAAGGTAGTCTCTCCTTGTCTTGAGATGGACTAGTACTTGTCTCAATGGTATTTGCAATGTTTAAAAAGAATAAAAGATTGTGTTAACGCTTTTAAGGTAAACAAGACTTGTTTTCAGGTGTTCGGGTTTGTCTTCAGGTTCTTCAGGCTTATCTCAATGGTATTTTAAATGTTTTAAATCAGTAAAAAATGGTTTTAAAGACCTTAAGGTGGGCTCAATATGTGATTTAGACTCATCTTACGTTCGTTCAGCTCTGCCTTCAGATGGTTCAGAGGATAGTTCATTCCAATTAATGAAAATTGCCCCTTCTAGATAGAATAGTATCCAGTTGAGCCTTCACAGCCATAAAATGAGAATATTCAGCAAAGCTTTTTCTTATCTTTCACGGAATTTTAACGCTCTTAATTAAAATAATGAAAGGAATTTCTCGGTAGGGAATGTGTGTCAATATATCGTTCAGCAGCAGGCAGGCAGATTACGCAGCAATTTCCGCCAATCCCGCAGCATTCCATCTATTCCTTGACGAGTGAGTTGGATAGTAGTTGGAATTGGAATCAGCGGAAATGGAACGCCAACGCTTGGATCGTAAAATGTGTGGATAAACGCGCATAGATCTGGCGATCGCTCGATCAAAGTCTGACAATCGTTTCCATTACAGCACAATCCCTCGTCGCCACGATGTGTTCATCCATTCGATCCAAGAAAATAAGAAAATATACGCATGGTGTCGACTCGACTGTTGAGCATTACGTTCAACAAGGAATTCCTGGTACCAGCGAGTTTATCATCTTGACAGGGATCACAGCGGTTCAGTAGATCAATTTTTGCTTAAAAGGGAGATATTTTTTGGTTTGAAAAAAGGGTATTTCCGACTTCACGGCCTAAAATTATCTCAAGAAGAGAGAAATTGAGTGATTTCTTGATTAATAAATTTAATTTAATCAATTCTGTAAAATAAAATCAATGTAGGTACCATATTTCGTTAAATGTGACATGTTTTAAATTCCTAAGATTTAAGGTTGAATTATATTGCATTTATAACAAAACCATTGAATTTTACACCAGAAAAGATTTTCTACCAAGAGAGATGAATTATCGTAATAAGAGTTGAGTTTTAAGCCAGAAAATTATGTTTTAGAAAACCTAAAAAGATTAACTTTTAACCGAAAATTTAATGTTTAACAAAGAAAGAGAAATTTTCTACCAATCAGTGAAATTATCAATGAAAAAATTAATTTACAATCAAATAGTTGATCTTTCAAACAAGAGAGATAAAAAATTAATTTTCAACCAAAAAAAAAGTTTAGTTTAAACAAGATAGTTAAATTTACACCCAAAGAGATTAGTTTTCAACCAACACATTACATTTTTACAAAATAGTTCAACTTTCAAACCAGAACTTGAATGTTCAACCAAAAAGATCAATTCTCCACCAAAAATAAAAAGTTGGCATTTCAACAAAAAAAAAAGATTTAATTTTAAATCATAAACATTTGAATTCAACTTAAAACGACGAATTTGAAAAAAAAATGTTAAATCCTCAAACAAAGGAAATTTTTTATTCAAAGAGTTGAATTTTCAACCAACAAAAATATATTTTCAAGAAGAAAATTACAAAATTTGATTTTAAATATATATAATATTAATTTTAAATTTAAAACAGATTAATTCAGCCAAAAAGACAAGTATTCACGAATTAAAATAGTTCATTTTGCAGTTACAAAAATCTGTTTTAACTAAAATAAATAACGAAATTTCAACAAATAGTTAAATTTTTAACCTAAGAAATGAATCTTCAATAAAAATAGTGCATTTTTTATCAAGTATATCAATTCAAAAATAAAGAAATGAATTTTTAACTAAAATGATAAATCTTCAACCCAAAAAATGAATGTTTTACAAAGCAATTCAAGTCTCAATCTAACAGCAAAAAATATGACTTTTTAACAGAATAGTTGAATTTAAAAAATTTTAAACATTTTCGGTTGAATTCAACTTTTTTCAATTAATACTAAAATCATTTTTGCTCAAATATCAATTGTTACATTTTTTGCCGAGAATTCGTTTTTTTAAAACATTTTTATTATTTGGTTGAAAAGTTAATTATTTGTCACTAAATTCGCCTTTTTTGCTTGAAAATTTAAATTTGGTTGACGTTTTTTTTCAATCTTAACTTAATAATATTTGTAGGTTGAAAATGCAACCCTTTAGTCAAAAATTCGTATTTTTGGGTTGACAATTTAACTGTTTTGTAGAAAATTCGTCTTTTAGATTAAAAACGCAATAATTCCGTTGAAGTTTTTTTCATTCTAGACTGAAAAATGTTACTTGATTGAAATATTAACTCTCGAAAATTTAATAATTTGGTTGAAATTTGTTTTCATTTTTTAATGAAAAATCTGTACTGTTTGAAGATTCAATCATTTTGTTAGGAAAATTGGTCTTTTTCGTTTACAAATTAAACTGTTTTGACAAATAAGTCAACTAATTGGTTGAAAATTAAACGGTTTTGTAGAAAAATTACGTTTTTTGGTTGAATTCAACTTTTTGCGATTAAAAATAACAGTTTTTTGGTTAAAATATCAACTATTACAATTTTCTATGCCAATTTATCTGTATTTGCGAAAACTTCAAATATTTGGTTGAAAAGTTTTTTTCATTCTTGATTGAGAATTGAATCCTTTTGTTGTAAATTCGTTTTTTTTGGGTTAAAAATAAACTTTTTTGTTGTAAAATTTGCATTTCAGGTTGAAAATTCAACCATTAGGTTTAAGATATGCTTTTTTGTTAAAATAATTATTTTATGACTGGAAATTTATATTTTCGGGTTGAAATTTAAATGTTTGGTAAAAAGTTTGTTTTTTTTTTGCCTCGAAAATCCAGCAATTTCGTTGAAATTTTTTTCTTGATCAAAAAACCTTTCTTGGTTGACAACTTTAAATATATATTGATGAATTTTTTTTTGTCGAACGTTCAAATTTTTTGAAAATTCAATTATTTTCATTAAAATTACCTTTTTTGTTAACTCAAATGTTTTGTAGAAATATGACCTTTTTTGGTTGAATTCATCTGTTTCGGATTAAAAATATAAAAAAATCCTAGATAAAAGTTCAACTATTTTCTTAAAAATTAATTTTGTTGCTTGAAAATTATTCTATTTTATTGAGAATGCTATATTTTTACTTAAAAAATTATACATAAAAATGAATAAAATTTAACAATACTGTTGAAATTTTTAAAAATAAAAATAAACTTTTCTGTTAAAAATTCAATTGTTTTGCAGAAAATGTATCTTTTCTGGTGTCAAATAAAACTATTTGGTTAAAAGTTGAACTATTTTCTTAAAAACTAATTTTTTTGTTTAAATATTCATCTATTTGGTTGAGAATGCAATTTTTTACTTGAAATATTAGAAATCGAAAATAAAATAAATAAATAAATTAAATTACAAGATTGTTCATTTTTTTTATTAAAATGAATTTTAATTTTAAAAATTAACAAATTCTGGTTGAAAATTAAACTTTTTTTCAAATTCTTCTTTTTGGATAGAAACTTTATCAATTTGGTAGAAAATTCAACTATTCAGTGTAAAATTCAAATACGTTTTCTTAAAAATTAACTTTTTTGTTGAAAATTCAAGAGTTTTGTATAAAAGTTATTTTTTTTGTGTGGAAAATTTACCTATTTGTTTAAGAGTTAAAATATTTTCTTAAAAACTATTTTTTTTCTGTTAAAATTGTATCTATTTGATTGAGAATGTAGTATATTTAGTTGAAATATTAGAAATGAAAAGAGTTTTAATTTTGATTGAATATTCGTACATACATTATATTTATTCAAAATAATTTATTGCCCTATTTTTGAAATAAATCTCCATATTTTCCCTGTTTTGCATCAACAGAATTGATTTATCTTTCTACTTTAGTTTCTCGATCATATCAACAGAATTAGCAAATAAATTGGTATCATCAATAATTCAAAAAGAATCTCTTTCAAATTGTCTTCTTCCCTAATTGCACGACTTTATCTTTCCAATTTTAAAAAACTGAATCAAAACATTGTAAAAAATGGAAAATTGGGTAAAAATTCTTCATTATCGCAGTTTTTTTGTGGATTTTCTCATTTAAGGGGAAAAAGGGGAAAAGGGATCAAAAAAGGTGATAAACTTGGACCTGGTCTTGATTCCAAGTCCCTGACGTTAGATACGAAAAATTTCCCACTCACGTCATTCCAACTTGAATTCTTGAATACAAAGTCTCATGTCTCATAAGTTGTCTCATATGAACAAGCATCCTACAAGTCGAAGGGATCGAGAGAAAAAAAAGAAAAAAAAATGAGGAGACGAGTTGAAATGAGAGGCAAGGGGAGTCTCAGGAGTAGAGGATGGGGTCACCATATAAAATATAAATGGTTATTAATGGATGCCCCATCGTCCACCGGAGACGGCTGATCGATGGGCCCATCAAGTCCATACAACTGTTCCTTGACTTCATACTGGAGCTGGACTCGAATTTCAAATTCAAAATTAAGATCCACTTGTGGATTCAGGATTCCCCAGGAGACGCACTTTCTTGCTTCATTTCTTTTAGATCCAGAGCTATATGTCAAATTCTTCTCGGGGAATGATTTGTATTCTACAAAAAGACTTTTATCACGAGCGAGGAGGAAACAACTCCTAAAAATGTGGTTCAGCATAGGTGAATTACTTTGTATTATGCTTGAAACGAAAGTACATGTTGACTTTGTAAAGCTCCTCACCTGGGGTGATTGCTAGGGAGATTGATCAGAGAGCTGGGTCGCAGCAATGCTACTGAACGAACGTGTTACTTAAGAAAACACGTGAATTCTAGATTAATCTAGAATACCCCCCCCCACCCCTTATAACTACGCCCGATTGCATAGGATTACTCTGAAATTGTTGATTATTAAACAAAGTAGATGAAATTTAAACAAAAAAAAAAAACAGTTTAATTTTTAACCAAAAACTACCAAAAATTGAATAGTTAAATTTGCAATTTAAAAAATACGTTTCTTCCAAAAAAGAAAGATTTTGCAACAAAATGGTTAAATTTTTTTACCGAATATATTAATTTTAAATTAAAATGATGAATTTTAAACTAAAACGATGACTTTTTAACAAAAGTGTGGAATTTTCGGCGAAGAAAATCATTTTTAATCAGAGAGATAAAGAATTTTCAACAGAAAATGTTATAGTTTATATTTCAAATAAAAAAGATCTTAATTTTAATTGAAAATGAGTTAAATTTAACAAAATAGACGAAATTTCAACAACGAAAAAACGGTTAATATTTTAACCAAAAAGGTTAAATTTGCCAAAATTATTTAATTTTAAACAAAGAATGTAAATTTGTAACTAAAATTATCTACCTTCAACAAAAGAATAGATTTTTAATCAACAAGATTAATTTGCTACCGAACAAAATGTTCAAAAAATTCCATAAATGGAATATTTACACTTTCAAACCAGAAATTAATTTGTTAGCTGAAAAAAAATATTAAAAAAAAATTAAATTTTAAACCAAACAAAGTAATTTTCATCTAATATTATGCATTTCCAATCGAAAAAATCACTAATTAATTATTTTTTCACAATTAATTTGTAACAAAAAAAGATTATTGTCACCCAAATATGTGTATTTTCTGTAAACTATATTCTTTTGGACCAAATAATTGAATTTTCAAACGACAACTTTTTTAAAAAGTGTTGAATTTTCGACAAAGAAAATAATTTTTCACCAAAGAGTTTAAGAATTATCAACAAAAAATGTAATAGTTTATATTTCAAATGAAAAAGATCTTAATTTTAGTTCAAAAAGAGTTAAATTCAACAAAAAAGAAGAAATTAAAAAAAATAAAATTCAGTTGATCTCTTAACCAAAAAGGATAAATTTAACGAAATTGATTAATTTTAAACAAAGAAGATGATTCTTTAACTGAAATTATATATATTCAACCAAAAAATAAATATTTAATCCACAATATTAATTTTCTACGGAAAAAAAATATTGAACAAATTCCATAAATTTTGAACCAAATAGTTCAATGTAAAAAGAGAAAAAGATAAATTTTTAAGCAAAAATGGGATATTTAAACTTTCAATAAAAAAATTAATATTTTACCAGAAAATAAAATTAAAAAGAAAGAATTAAATTTTACACCAAATAAAGTAGTTTTCATCTAAAATGGTGCATTGTCAGCCAAATAGTTGAATTTCCTGCAAACTATATTCTTTTGAACAAAATAATTGAATTTTCAACCAAAAACTTAAACTTTGAACAGACAAGATTAATTTTCTACCGAAAAAGACTAATTTTAAACAAACTACAAGAATTTTCAATAAAATAGTTGATAAGTTTAGCTCTAAAATTATGATGCTTTAACTTTTTTTTCTTAAAAAAAATCAATTTTCAACCAAAAAAATATATATTTTTTAATTGTTAATTATCCAAAGATATGAATTTTCAATTAAAATGATGAATCTCACACCAAAACAATTACTTTTTAAAAAAAATTGTTGAATTTTCCATGGAAAAATTAATTTTTGCCCAAAAGAGATGAATTTTCAACAAAAAAATGTAAACATTCATATCTCAAGCGAAAAAAGATTTTAATTTAAATTTAAAAACAGATAAATTCTACCAAAAAAAAAAAAAAATTTGAAGAACTACCATGATTATGTATTTCCAACAAAACGTTTAAGTTTCAACAAAGAAGATTAATTTTCTACCAAAAACAAAAATTGGTTAAACAAAATACATTAATTTTTAAACAGTTTATTTTTTAACTTAAAACTAATAATTTACAATAAAAAATGTACTAGTTCAATTTTCAGTTAAAAAACTTTTCAAAAAACGAATTGTCAAACAAAAAGGATGAATTTTAAAGCAAGAAGATTAATTTTTACCAGTTAATTTATCAACCAAAGATATGAATTTTCAATGATGAGTCTTAAAACAAACAAAAATGATTTTTTAAATGAATTATTGAATTTTCTACTAAAAAAGACGAATTTTCAACTATACACATTAATTTTTAACAGTTGTCAATTGTTCAATTTTGTATTAAACAATTATCTTTTCAAACTGATAATTCAACTCCTTGGTTGAAAGCTGAACTATTTCATTGAAAATTCATTTTTTGGTAGATTCATTATTTCAGTTAAAAATTAATCTCTGGGGATTTTTACAATGAAAATTGAACCCTTAAATTTTTTGTTAAAAATTGGTATTTTTTAGTTTCAAAATTAAAAAATTCAAACATTTGTTTGAAAATTGGTCTTTTTTGGTTTGAAAATTCAACACTTTTTGTATAAATGGCATAATTTCTTATTAAAAATGCAACTGGCCGATATAAAATTAATGTTTTTCGGTTCATAATTAACCTTTTCGTTGAAAATTCACATTTTCGGCTTTCAGTTAGAAAATTCTTTACTTGCTTGAAAATGTAACTATGTTGTTGGAAATTTGTTTAATATTTGATTCAAAATTATTTCCTTCAGTTGAAAATTTAATTATTCAATTTTTTGTGGAAATTTGATCTTTTTAATAAGAAATTCATCAATTTCTTGAAAATTCATATATATTGTTAAAAAAGTCGTTCTTTGTGGTAGAAAATTAATCCCCTTGCTTAAAAATTTAACTATGTTGTTGAAAATTTGTTTTATTGTTTGATTAATAATTAATTCTTTCAATTGCAAATTTAATTGTTCAATTTTGTGTGGAAATTGTACCTTTTTTAATTAAAAATTCACAAATGTTGTTAAAAATTCATATATTTAGTTAAAAATTCATTCTATCTGTTAGAAAATTAATCCTCCTGCTTAAAAATTTAATTATCTGATGAAAAATGAGACATTTTGTTGAAAAGTTATACTTCTTGATTGAAAGTTCTGCTCTTTTGTTGAAAATTTAGCTATTTCGTAGAACAAGTTATTATTATTATTATTACACCATTAAGCCATTGTCTGAATGTAATATTTTGGTATTGAAAAGAGAACGAAAATCCTTTCTGGATGAAAATTCCACTATCTTAAAACAAATTTTCTTTTAAATTCAAAATTCATCTGTTTTAAGAGTTATTTCATCTTTCTTGGATAAAAATTCAACTGTATGGTTAAAAATTAAACTATTTTGTTAAAAATTCATACGTTTTGGTTGAAAATTCTACTGTTTTGTTAAGAATTTATCTATTACGTTGAAAATTAACTTTATTTTAAAAAACATAGTTTGGTATTGAAAAATGAACCGAAATCTTTTTCGTATGAAAGTGCAATTTTGAAAAAGATTCTTGTCTCTGATGTAGCACAAATTTCATCTTTCTTAAATAAAAAAGCAACTATTTAGTCGAGAATTCAACTATTTTGATAAAAATTCATCCTTTTGGTTGAAAAAATTCATCTTTTTGGATTGGAAATTTCATTCTTTTTTTAGAAACTTATTTTTGGTTGAAAATTCATATTTTGATCTTGAAAAATTACCTGGAATCTTTTTCGGATGAAAATTCGACTATTTTTTTCGAAAATTAGTTTTTTCTAGGTTTAAATAAAAAGTTTAAAAAGAAATTTGTTTAATAAATAATTTTGTGAAAAAGTCATCCTTTTTGGTTAAAAATTCGTCTTTTTGGATTCAAAATTGAATTTTTTTTAAGAAACTTATTCCTCATTCAAAAATTGACATTTTTATAGTGGAAAGTTTACTGAAATCTTTTTCAACAGAAAATTCAATTATTTGTCTTTGACGATTTAGCTTTTTGATTTAAAAGCTCATTTTCTATAGTAGATTTTTTAAAATGAAAATCGCCACTATTTGGTTAAAAATGATTCTTCTTTGCTTGAGTATTCATCTATTTTGATTGAAAAATTTGGTTGAATAGTTCTGTTAAGAAATCATGTTAAAAGTTTAATTATTTGGTTACAAATTAATTTTTTTAAATTTTAAATTCAACTACTTGTGTAAAATTTAAGTTGCTAAAGTTAGTTGAAAATGTAACTTTTCCATTTTTTTAAGATTTATCTTTTTTTTTATTTCATGTTTGATGTGTAAAAATGCATCAGTTTCGTAGAAAATTAATTTTTTGCTGAAAAGTCATATTTTTTGTCTGAAAATGCAATTTTTTAAATAAAAAAGGCAAATGATCAAAAAAATAAGTCGAATTTGATCTAAAAAATATTTCAGTTTGACTTTTTAGCGAAAAATTTGAGTTTTAAATGAGAAAGAAATTTTCTATGAGAAAAATTAAATTTTCTGTCCAAAAAAAATGAATTTTCAACAAAACAGCTGCATTTTTAACAAACAAAAAAGATGACTTTTTAACAAAGTTAAATTTTCTATAAAGGTAATTGAATTTGCAATACAAGAAGACGAATTTTAATTAAAACATTTTTATTTTCAACCAAAAAGGATGGCTTTTCAATAAAATTATTAAACTTTCAAACAAACAAATAAAATTGACAACTAAAAAGGTGATCTTGTTGAGCAAGCATCTGCAAAAAGAAAAAAATAATAAAAAGGTATTTTTTGCAAATTCGCAAAACCTTTCTCCTAAAGACTATCTTTTTAGTTATAAATTTTATTATTTGGTTGAAAATTTAACAATTTTTTTGATAATACATCCTTAATGGTTGCAAATTCAAATGTTTTGTTAAAAATTCACCCTTTTAGGTTGAATATTCACTTCTTTTTGTAGAACATTATAAACTTTTTATTAAAATTCATATTTTGTTGTTGACAAGTCTACTGAAATCTTTTTTGGATAAAAATTTTTTTTTTCTAAATATTTGTCTTTTTGCTTTAAAAGTTTATCTTTTTAAGCAGAAATGTTGCATCTGTCTTAGATAAAAATGCAACTGTTTTTTTGAAAGTTCAACTATTTCCCAAAAAATTTACTTTTCGTTTAAACTTCGTATTTTTGCGTTGAAAAATCAATTAAAATGTTTTTGGACAACTTTTACAACTTTTTTACAGTTATTATTTCAGTGTTGGAAAATTAACTGGAATTTTCTTTGGATAAAAATTTAACTATTTATTTTCAGGATTTTTAAAAATTCATATGTTCTAGAAGAAATTTAATCCTTATATGGAATAAAAATGCACTGTTCTGTTAAAAATTCAACTGATTTTTTAGTTTGTCTTTTTGATTTTCAAATTCACCTGATTTATGTTTAAATTTAATATCTGGGTGTTAAAAAGATAACTGAAATATTTTCGGGATGAAAATTCAACTACTTTTATGAAATTTGTTTGTTTGTTGTTTAAATCGAAAATTCATCTGTTTTGAGAGAAATTTCATCTTTCTTAGTAAAAAATCCAACTGTTTGATTGAAAATTAAACTGTTTGGTTAAAAATTCAATTATTTTATTGTAAAATTTAACTATTTAGTAGAAAATTTACTCTTTTTTTAAACTTATAATTTGTTGTTGAAAAATTAACTGAAATATTCCCTGAATAAAAGTTTAACTTAAAAAAATATTTTCGCTTTTTATTAAAAATTCATCTGTTTTAAGGAACATTTTATCTTTTTGGATAAAAATGCAACTATTTGGTACAGATTGGAAGATTTTTGTTAAAATCATCCGTTTTTGTTAAAAAATGACTTTTTGGATTGAAAATTTAATTTTTTTCGTAGAAACTGAATTCTTGTTTAAAAATTCATAGTCTGATAGTAAAAACTCAACTGAAAACTTTATGAACAGAAAATTTTTTTTTTTAATTTATCCTTTTTATGTAAAAATCCGTTTCAGTAGAAATTTCATTTTTTTAAAAATAAAAATGTTAATTTTTCTACTGAAAATATAACTTTTTCATTTTTTTTAGATCGATCTTATTAAGTTGAAAATCCTTCTTTTTTGGTAAAAATACCATTTTCTTCATGTCTGTTGGGTAAAATTTTTTATTAAAAATTTGACTTTTTGGATTAAATAATTTGTAATTTGAAATAATTTGTTAAAAATAACCTTTTTTAATCGAAAAATTCAACTACTTCGTTAAAATATAAACTAAATTGTTGAAAATTTATTTTTGTAATTGAAGGCTTATGTCTTTGGTTGAAAATTCAACTGTTTAGTCGAAAAGCCTTTTTTTGGTTAAAATTTAATTTTTAACTGAAAATGTAACTTTTCAATTGTTTTAAGATTGATCTTATTTCGTTGAAAATTCTCCTTTTTTGCAAAAAATAATTTTCTTTGTTCCAAATTTCACGTTAGTTGGGTAAAAATATATCAATTTCGTGGAAACTTCATTTTGTGCTGAAAAGTCATATTTTTGGTTTGAAAATTCGATTATTGTAGCAAAAATTCGTCTTTTCACTTGAAGGCTCAACAATTTAGAAACATTTTTATTTCTTTCTTCAGTGAAAAATCTTAATTTGTTGAAAATTCGTCTTTTTATTTTAAAATTGTTTTTCTTGTGTATAAATTTCATCTTTTTCGATTGAAATATAAACTATGACACTTTTTTGATAGGAACTTATCTTTTTAGGTTAAAAATTCAAGTATTTTGTTATTTTGGTAGAGTAGAAAAGAAATTTTTTTGTTTAAACTAAATAAATAAATTCAAAAAGATAATTTACAAGATTAAAATGGTGGTATTTTAAAATTATTGATCAAGGAAAATAAATAATTAGATAAGAAAAAATCAGGGAATTTTTTAAATTAATTTCTCGGACACCCTGACTAATTCTACTAGCAATAACCAGAAAAACATTTCTAAAAACTAAAAATTACTGATTTCAGGGGGAGGGGGAGGGTAGAAATATTTTGTACCGTTTTTTACAGAGGGAGGGTTTTTTTTAGAGAGGGCCTATAAATATTTATTTAAAAAACTTATCCAAAAAGTTTTGGAATCCATTTTAATCGACACTATTAGGTTTCACTTTGGAAAAAATCGTATTCAAAAGACACAAAGTTCGAAAAATTCTTTTGATAAAGATATTTCTTCTAGAAGTGGCCAGTATTTTATTTTTCTAAAATTACAAGCCTCATGTCGAACCTCGTATTCGTCAAAGCGACTGCTGGATGCAAAAAAAAAAAGATAAAAAGAGAGGGGCAAAACTGGGGGCAGCTGTGCAAACTCAACCAGATACGAGTTGAGAAGCAAAGGAGACTCGTGGATTTATCACAGCGAGCACCACGGAGTTTCGAAGGGGATCGACACCGTCAATGAGGCTCATTCACGAGGGTACAGTCACCCTTGAAAATTATCAATTCCTCTCTGCTTGTCGAGTACATAACTTCAAATAAAAGTCGACATCGAATTCCAAAGACGAATATTCTTACATTCTTTTTCCTGTATATTTTTCAAAGAAAATTTCTTAAATTTAAATTTTCTTGTGAAAATATTCAAACATTTGTTTAAAAATGACCTTTTCTGTTGAATATTAAGATTTTCTGGTTGAAAAATCAACAGTTTTATAGAAAATTCGTCTTTTTGGATTCAAAATTCAACACATCGGTAAAAAATTTAACTAGTTGATAGAAAATGAAATTTTTTTGATTAAAAATCATGTTTTGGGGTTGAAAATTCTTTTTTGTTTTAAAAATTCATCCCTTTTGGTTTAAGGTTAGTTAAATTCTTATTTTTTGGTTGAATTCGATTGTTTTGTATTCAAGCTCAAAATATTTTTTGGTTCAAGCATCAACAATGTTTTGGTTGAAGATTCACGATTTTATTTGAAAATTTATTTTTTGGGGGAAAATGCAACTATTTTGTTGAAAATTATATATTTTTTTTGTTAAAAAATTAATGTTTAACTGAAAATGTAACTATTCCAATTTTGGTGGAAATGTTGTCTTTGTAAAATGAAAACTCAATCACCTGGTTGAAAATTCGTCTTTGTTGATAGATAAAAAATTATTTTCTGTTTTTCAAAATAACTCTTTTTAATGGAAATATCGAGAATCAGAACTAAATGATTGAAAATTCATTTTTTGAAAAATTCAAAACAAAATGTAGATTTTTGAATATTTTTAACCCAAATTTATTTCTTCGGTTAAATAGCGAATATTTAGTTTAAAATTCGTCTTTTCGATAAAAAAATCATTCTTCTTATTTTAAAATTCATCTTTTGGATTGAAAGATCAACGATTACATTTTTCGCTGAGAATTCATATTTTTTGGATGATGATTCATCATTTTAGTTACAAATTGGAATTTTCTGTTGAATATTGAGATTTTCTGGTTGAAAAATAAACTGTTTTGTAGAAAATTCGTCTTTTTGGATTCAAAATCCAACTGTTTGGTAGAAAATTTAACGAATTGATTAGAAATGAACTTTTTAAAATAAAAAATCATGTTTTTGGATAGAAAATTCAATTTTTCTGCAGGAAATTACTTTTTGCTTTGTTTTGAGAATTAATTACTTTTCGTTTGAGAATAGTTGATTTCGTCTTTTTTGGTTAAATGTGATTGTTTTTTATTCAAACTTAAAATATTTTTCCCTTCAAGTATCAACTAAATATTACATTTTTTACTGAGAATTTTCTATCAAAACAATTATTTGATTGAAGATATACACCATTTTATTTGAAAAATAATTTTTGGGGTCAAAATGTAAGTATATTGTTGAAAATTCGATTTTTTTTTGGTTAAAAATTTAATTTTTAACTGAAAATGTAACTATTCCAATTGAGGTGGAAAATTTAACTTTTTAAAATGAAAACCGAATCACCTATTTGAAAATACGTCTCTGCTGATAGAAAAAAAAATCTATTTTCCGTTTTCAAAATTCCTATTTTTATGGAAAGATCCAATATCAGAACTGAATTATTCAAAATTTATTTTTTTGTTTTGTTTAAGATTCATAATTTCAGTCGAAAATTTATTTCTTTAGTTGAACATGGAATATATTGTTTAAAATTCATTTTTTAGGTTGACATTTTTTGTACAGAGAAGTTACCTATTCAATTTTCGGTTTAAAATTTCGCTGAGAATTCATATTTTTTGGAAGATGATTTATCATTTTAGTTGAAAATCGACCTTTTTTGTTAAAAATTCAGATTTTCTGGTTGAAAAATCAAATGTTTCGTAGAAAATTCATCTTTTTTATTCGAAGTTCATCTACTCACAAGAGAGTTGAACTATTTGATTAAAAAAATTTTTTTTTAGTTGAAGATTCACCATTTTATTTGAAATTTTTTTTTATGACAATTAAACTATTTTGTAGAAATTCATTTTTTTCGTTAAAGATTCATAATTTCAGTTAAAAATTTATCTCGTTTGTTGAAATGATTTCATTGAAAATTCGTTTATGTTGACATTTTTTTACAAAAAAATTGAACTGTTCCATTTTTTGTTTAAAATTCGTCTTTTTGGTAGGAAATTAATCTTCATATTTTAAAATTCACCATTTGGTTGAAAGATCAATTATTACATTTTTCGCTGAGAATTCATATTTTTTGGTCAATGAATGATAATTTTAGTTGAAAATTCATCTCTAGTTGAAAATCGAACTATTTTGTTGAAAATTAGTATTTTTCTTTCAAAATCTAATCTTTTAAATAGAAAATTACACTATAAAACCATTGGTTTTAAACTGATCATTTGGAGTTGAAAATTCATGTATTTTTTTGTTAAAAATTCGTCCTTTTTATTAGAAACTTTACCTTCTTGTTTAAAAATTCATGTTTTTAGTTAGAATGTTTTCTTATTAGTTAAAAAATTAAAGATTTTGTTGAATTTATTGTTTTGAAAATTCAACGACTTGATTGAAAATTGACTTACTTTTTTAAACATTATTTTATTGGTATGAAATGGAATTATTTTGTTGAAATTAAGTTTTTTTTGTTGAAAATTAATTTTTTTATTACAAATTGAACGATTCCATTATTCAGAGAAAATTCATAGTTTTTAGTTAAAAATTAAACAATTTGGTCGAACATTGACGTTATTTGTTGTAAAGCCAGGCAAACTGGTTCAAAATTAAAAATCTGTTTTAGTTCAGGATTCAACTATTTTCATACCAAATAATTTTTTTTGGTTAAAGATTCACGATTTCAGTTTACAATACATCTTTTTCTTTGAAAATTAAACTATATTGTGGAAAATTCGTTTTCTTTTGTCGAAAATTAGTTTCTTTAATTGAAAATTTGTTGAGTAGAAACATCAACTATTTTATTCAAACTTTATGTAGTTTATTAAAAATTCATCTTTATTAGTAGAAAATTAATTTTATTGGTTGAAAATGTATCTTTGTGTTTAAAAATTCAGCTTTTTGGAAAAATTTAATATTTTACTTAAAAATGCAACTGTTTTGTTGACAATTAAAAGTCTGTTTCGGTCAAAGATTCAACTGAATTCTTTTTATTGTTGTTAAAAAAGGCCCTTCTCATTTTTTTTCCTTTATTTTTGTAACAACATTTTTTATGATTTTCTTTTTTAGAAAAATTGTTATCTTCTTCAAATTACAATAGGAAAATTTTATGGTGCTTGTCTAAATTTGATCGTTGGATTCTTGGGAGTTAAATAGGGTTTTAAATTTCACTTTAAACTTATCTAAATTTCTTAAATTTTAAGTTAAAAATGTTGTTAAAAAGTGTCGTTTTATGGTTTTTAATGATAATAATTTAATTATTCAATTTTTAGTTGAAAATTTTTTTTTTCTAGTTGGAAATTCATCTTTCCAGGAGGGAAATTCCGATGTCATTTGAAAAATTAGTTTTTTTTATTGTTCAAGAATTCCAACATTAAGTTAAAAATTCATCTTGTTAGGTTGAAAATTCAACTATTTGATTGAAAATTCAACTTTTTTATTGAAAATTAAATTATTTTCTTGAAAATTCCTCCTTTTGGATTGAAAATTGATTTTTGTTGAATGCAATATGGTACCTATACATTAACCCTTAAACGGCCAAAACGCCACTACCGGTACACTGCTTTTCAACGGCCAATAACTAAGACTATTCGACAATAGAAAAAATTGAGACACATATATTT
>NC_046661.1:82163795-82169529 GCF_010883055.1 Belonocnema kinseyi | reverse complement strand
CATGAATGTTTTCACAAAAATTTTGCCATTAAGACGCCATTTTGAAAATACTAAAACGAAAAATCGATCTTTGAACCATGGATTCTCAAAGTTTAGGCATTTTTTGCACCGGTTAGTGAGATTCCAGGTTAATTACAGACCCGAAAAGCTTTGGAAAATGGTTCACAAAAAAAAATAGGCACGAAAAATCACGTTTTTTTTTTGTTTAAACTGCATTTTGGGATAATAAATAAATTTTTTGAGGAATTTCACTGGCCCTGTCGGAAAGAGGAGATCTTAACCAATAAAAATATATGTGTCTCAATTTTTTCTATTGTCGAATAGTCTTAGTTATTGGCCGTTGAAAAGCAGTGTACCGGTAGTGGCGTTTTGGCCGTTTAAGGGTTAATTTGGTTTAAAAGAATCAGGGTGACCGTTTTAATCGAAAAAAAATTTCCGGTCATTTCCCTGTTTTCCAGGTTTGCAAACATTTTTTCCGGCCAATAAAAGTTTTAAAATAGAACTCTGTTCTAAAAAGTAAAAGTACAAGTAATAAAAAATAAACAACAAATTAAAGCTTTAAAAGTGGAAATCTTGAATTTTAAAATTGAAGTTTAAAAGTTTTTCAATTCCAAAATTTTGTATTCAAATGCTCAATAATTTACACGTAAAAACTTTTAAAATTATCTAAATTTGTCCTACAACTTTTAGAAAATGCTACAAATTTAAAAACACTTGCTTGAAATTCGGACTTACTAATAACAATTAACACTTATTATTAAAAAATTAGAATAATTTTAAGAGATGTTTAGAAATTTTAAAACGATTTAAAATTAATTTCGAACTTAAAATGGTTTTAAATAATTTAAACGAAGCGTGTGTAGCAATAAAATTCGGCTTTTCGTACCTGATTTACAACAAAATTGAGATTCATAGGAAAATTGAAAATGAATTTTCATTTTGAAAAATTATTTTAGCAGAATATTTGAAAAGAATTTAAGAGATTTCCCAAATTGTCAAAAAAGACCCAGGAAGATTTTAAGGATTCTTTTTTTAAATTTCCAAGATTAGCTAGAAAGTTTAGAAAAAATTCTGGTTATTTTAAAATATGTTTAGAAGATCTGAACAATTTTCCACACACTTCGTTTAAATTACATTAAATTAATATTTAAATATTGCTGAATATTAAATAATTATTCTTTTTCTCAATTAAAAAAAAAATCAAATTAAAAGGATTAAAAATCTAATGATTTAGACTCAGCAAAATATTTTTTACTCAATAAAAGCTTTCAATTACGAATATATTATTATTATTATTATTATTAAGTTATTTTTAAGTTGAGAATAATTTATAAAGTTTAAATCGCACCTTTACATTTTTTTAATGACTAAGGCTTTCCAATTGTCTTCAAGACAGCATTTTAAAACCCTTTAAGGCCATATGACGAGTGGACCACGTGATCAGATTCATACCTTACCGACACTTTTTTATTTCCTAACTTATTTATTATTTTATTATTTTCACGCGAAGTGCCACATCGAGTTGAAAATTTGGGATAATAAATAAGGAGCACTAAGAAAGATGGGTCTGGTCCTAAATTTCAATAATTATTAAAAAATATAAAAAAATCATTTATAAAAAAAACTTTTTTCATAATTATACAAATTTAAGACTAGATCCACCTTTCTTAGTGCTTCTTATTTAGTATGCCAAATTTTGAGTTTGATGTGACTCTTCATGTGAAAATAAGTTAGGAAATAAAAAAGTGTCGCCAAGGTAGGAATCTGGTCACGTGACCTACTCATCACATGGCCTTAAATAAAAAATATACGCTCAAAAATAAATATCTAAAATGAAAAATTGTTAAAGTAAAAGATATCAACTCAACTTATTACTTTAAAATGGTTGAAATCGAACTTGGACAGATTTTTCTTTTGAAGATTTGTAAAATTTCCGGACAATAAATAAATTCCCTGTAATTTCCCGGTTTCCCAATCCAGCAGCCACCCTAAAGAGTTTATCCCCCTATTATTTCTCTATTTTAAGGAGGGAATCAGCCTATTTTCCCTATTTTGAGATCATTTCGAGTATTTCGGACTGTGAAGTCTGAAAGGATGACCTTTTTCGACCTGTGAGTCTCCTCGACTTATTAAAGGTGCCAAGTTCGATTCCTTGAAGCGTGGGATGTAAGGGTTTCTTGTTATATGTCATGTAGGAACGTCTGCTCGGATGACGAGGAGACCCCCCAGAGTCAGAACCCTGAAGATTGTGTCGTGAGATTCCCCAGGATATCCCGATATCATCTTTTTTTCTTAGCCAGAAGAAGGATCCTGTCGAGTTATCGAAGTGCCAGCGAGAAAACGAAACGGAATAAACTTAACTCACACTTTGCACCTAGTCAGAGGATCTAATAAATTTTAAAAGAGCCTCGTTTTTTGCAGAATAAATTTAGGATTGAAAAATAGAGCTAGAATGATGGATCTGTCAGACCTGGTGAAGTTCTTTTCAACTTTTGTATTGCCTTTGAAATTCATTTGTTGGTTTGTAATTTCAGGGTGGCCGTTTTAATCGACGAAATAAATTCCCGGTCATTTCCCGGTTTTTTTCCCGGTTCGCAAACATTTTTTACGGTCAATGAAATTTAAAAAATGGAACAATAAATCTACAAAATTTTCCAATTGAGGTAATAAAAACTGAGCTGCAAATGAAAGCACTCAAATTAGAACTTTTAAATTTTGAACTTTTAAAATTGAAATTTAAAAGTTTTTAATTAAAAAATGTTGTATTTAAATGCCTAATAATTTACGCGTATAAAATTGAAGGTACTGACATTTTTCATAATAAAAAAATATAAATCCACGTTATCATTTTCAATGCTCTAAATTAAAAAATCAATCAATGAACTTTAAAATTTTTTAAATTATATAATTTTAAGGAATTTTAAGCTAGAAACATCAAGTATTGAAAAATGGAAAAAATTTAACTGAACACTTCTTAAATAAGAAATTCAATCATTTTCTTTTTAAATAATTAAAATATTCTTAGAAAACTTCCAAATTTTATTTCAAAATATTGAGAAATCTAGCAGTTGTTTTAAATTGGATTTAAATTTAAAATTATTTTGGAAACTTTTTCAGAACATCCAAATGTCTGTCAAAATTAATTGAATTTTTTCTACAATTTTCAGAAAATCCTGCAAATTTTAGAAAATTTCTTTACAATTTGGATGTATAAATAATAATTGAACATTTACTATTTTTATGCCAAATTTAAGTAATTTTTAGAGATAAGTAGAAGTTTTGAAAAGATTTACACTTAATGTAAAACTTGAAATGATAGCCTCATATAAAACAAAATGTTGATTTTCGCAGATTTTAAACAAAAAATTAGATTCTTTTCAAGAATTGTGAAAGGCTTCAAAAGAATAACAACATTTTCTTAAGATTCCTAGTAAAATTAAAAATAACTATTTATTTTGAAAAATTATTTTAAGAGAATATTTAAAAAGATTTTCAAAGATTTAAACAAAATTTTCAGAAAAGATTCTAGAAGATTTTAAGAAAATTTTCTAAAATTTGCATGATAATTTTTTATCTTTTTAAAACTCCTAAATATATCTTAAAATTACTTACATTTTTTCTACACATGTTCATTTGTAAATTATACATCAAAATTTAAAAATTTCACTTACAAATTAATCATTTTTCAAATACAACAATTCAAATTGAAACGTTCCGAGTTTAAAGGCTCTTCGAAAATTTAAGGATTCCAGGTTTTCTGTCAAACAATTCAGGTAAAGATTCTTTACTTTTAAATATTTGGTTTCAATTTACTTGTCTTAAATAAAAATTCAAATATTGCTAAATATTCAATAATTAATCTTTTTTTTAATTAAAAATTTCAAATTGAATGGGTTAAAAATGGAATATTTTAGACTAAAACAATATTTTAACTTTAATAAAATCCTTTAATTAAGAATATATTATTGTAAAGTTATTTTTTAGTTGAAAATAGAAACTAGCAGTATATAAACTATCAGTCCAACGTTCGCATTTGTTTAATGAATAAGACTTTCAAATTTAAACCGTTTAAATTTTGACTGTTATAATCTTTATTGGCTCAAGTCTTTAAGAAAGCATTTAAAAATTCTTTAAATTAAAAATGTAAGCTTAGAAATATAAATTTGAAATAGAAAATTTTTAAGGTAAAAAAATTTTGATATTACGCATTGTCAGCTAAATAATAGCATAATTGAAAAACATAACAATTCCACTAACTATTTAAAAACTGTTAAAATCGAACGTGGACAGATTTTTGTTTTACAATTTTGTAAAATTCCCGGTGAAAAAAAATTCACTGTCATTTTCCGGTTTTTCCTGGTCTCAAAAAAATTCCGGTGATTTCCCGTTTTTCGGGTCCAGCGGCCACCCTGAATTTGTAAAATTATTATTTAGATGACCGAAGTGTCTACTTCTGGGAAATCGAAAAAAAAAAAACAAGTAAAATAATCCGACGAAAATAATAATTTTTTAATTAAGTACTTCAACTTTCAACCAAAATGTTAAATTTTCAAATAAGCAGTTGAATTCTTAACCGAGAAAGCTGAATTTTTAACATTTTTAGCAATTTCAACAGAATAGTTGAATTTTCAACCAAACACCTGAAATTGCAGAGCTAAAAGATTAATTTTCTATAAAAAAGTTGATTTTTAAACTAATAAAATAAACTTTTAATAATGCAGTTCCACTTTTCAGTAAGCAGTTTAATTTTCAAACCAAATAAGATGAATTTTCAACTAATAATTTAATAGTTAAATTTTTAGCTACAAAGGACAAATTTCGAATCCAAAATTGAATGGTTAAATTCGCAATGAAAACATGGATTTTTACCTAAAGAAAAACTTACTTTGAAAAGAAAAGTTAAATCATCAACTAATAATATGAATTTGAATTTTTAACCAAGAATATTAGAAAATCCATTTTTTGAGGCCAGCATGTCGAAAAACAGACGTTTATCTAATCTAATCAAAAAGCACACATTTTTACTAAACTAGATACATTTTCAAAGCAAATAGTTAATTTTTCAACAAAATAGTTCGATCTTTAAAAAAATCGTTCAGTTCTCAATCAGAATGATCAATTTTCAAGCAAGAATCTTATTTTCTAAAAACAAATAAAAAACTTGAACAAAATTAATTAATTTTATACGAAGAAAGACAAATTTCCAACAAAAATTAAATACTTAAATTTTCAGTTAGAAAAATTAATTTTTAACAACAAAATTTCAAGAAAATAGTTCAATTTTTAAACCGTGCCGTTTTCAACTATAATTAAGAATCTTTTACCTGAAAAATGGATTTTAACAAAGCAGATGAATTTTTTTTCAACCAAGTTGTTGAATTTTCAACCTAGTTGTTGATTTTCAATTAGGTAGTTATATTTTAACCAAGTTTTTAAATTTTCAATCAAGTAATTGAATTTTCAACCAAGTTTTGAATTTTTAAACAAGTTGCCGAATTTTCAACCATGTAGTTAAATTGATATCGAATTTCAACCAAGAATGTGAATTTTCTACCAAATGATTAAATTGTCAACTTTGCTCTTGAAATTTCATTCAAGTAGAAGAATTTTCAACCTAGGTGTTGATTTTCAATCAAGCTATAAAAACAATATACACAGGTAGCAAAGCGAGTGTAAGAGTGAATGGGAAACTGAGTGACTGTTTCGATATTGTTCAAGGAGTTAGACAAGGATG
>NC_046661.1:82141778-82163695 GCF_010883055.1 Belonocnema kinseyi | reverse complement strand
AATCTGAAAAATCTCTATCCCATCCACACACTACTCCTTTCCCCTGCTGAGTGAGTCACGCCTACCCCGAAAGGGAAATGGCTTAATGGTGTAATAATAATAGTTATATTTTTAACCAAGTTTATTAATTTGTAATCAAGTAGTTTAACTTTAAAACAAGTTGGTTAATTTTCAGTAGTTGGATTTACAAATAAGCAGTTATATTTTTAATAAAGCAATTGAATTTTCAACCCAGGTTCGAGTTTTCAAACAAGTTGCCGAATTTTCAACCACGTGGTTAAATTTTCCACCAAGAAGTTTTACAGTCATATCGAATTTCAACAAAAAATGTAAATTTTCTACCAAATGATTCAATTTTCAACTATGTTGTTGAATTTTCATTCAAGTAGTCGAATTTTTCAATCAAGTAATTGAATTTTTAACTGAGTAGTCAAATTTTCGATCAAGTAATTGAATTTTCAACCACGGTGTTGAATTTTCGAATAAAAATATACATTTTCAATTAAGAATATTAATTTTCTAATGAAAAAGACAAATTTAAAATTAAATACATGCATAGGTACTATATTCAATCCGAAATGAAATGCTCTAAATTCCTCAAGGTTTCAAGTAAAAATATTACAATTTCAAAAAAATACATGAATTTTCAATCAAAAAGATGAATTTTCAACTACTTCAATTTTATACTAAAAAGGATAAATTCTGAACCAAAAATGGAACAGTTAATTCTCAATTTAAAAGCATCCACTAATAAACAAATAATCAACAAAATAGCTAAATTTTCAAATAAAAAGATGAATTTTTAACTACAATAAAGGACTATCAATCAACAAAAATTGGGTTTCAACAAAGTAGCTCCACTTTTAACCAAATCGTTGAATTTTAGACAAAAGAGATGAATTTTTAACAAAAAACATTAATTTTGAACAAAAAAGATACCTTTTCCACTAAAAAAACGAATCTTTAACAAAATACACCAATTATAAACCAAACTGTTAAATGTTCAATCAAAAATTAAATTGTTAAATTTCAGTAGAAACCACTGATTAACACACAAAAATCAGTAAAATAGTTACTAAAGTAATGAATCGTCAACAGAAAGAATTATTCTTTACCAAAATACTTAAATCCTCAACCGAAACAAATTTTTCATTGGAAACCAAAGAGTTGTATTTAAAAAAAATCTTTTCAAAGAAAGAAATTTTCAATAAAATAAATGGTCCTTCAACAAAAAAAACATGAATTTTCAACCATTAATATATTTTCTACCATAAAAAAGAACCTTCAATAAAATTGATGAATTTTCAACTAAAGAGTTAAATTTTCAATCAAAAAGAATAATTTGCAAACAGGAGAATTAATTTTTCACTAAAAAATAAGAATTTTCAATAAAATACATAAAGTTTTAATCAAATAGATGCAATTCCAACTAGAAAAAATTTTCTGTCAACAAAATTAAGATTTAACAAAAAAAAAGGATTTCAACAAGATAGTTTAATTTTCAACCAATGAGATGAATTTCATACTAAAATTACGAATCTTCAACCAAAAAGTTACTTTTTAGCAAAACAGTAGAATCCTTAACCAAAAAATATTTTTAATTTTGAAAAAAAGTTTCATTTCTAACCGAAAGAAATATAATTTTTTATAAAAAAAGTTGAATTTTCAAGAATAAAATTTATTTGCGAATAAGAAAGCTAAACTTTTAACTAAAGAATTAAATTTTTATCCTGAAAAGTTGAATTTTCAACAAAAAAGGAAATTTTCTACAAAAAGATGAATTGTCAAGCAATAGCTAAATTTTCAACCAATAAAATTACTTTTCTAATGAAAAATATGAATTTTCAACATGATACCTAACGCTTCAATCAAATAGTTGAAACTTATAATAAAAAAATGTTCAATTAAAAAAATTAGTTTTCAACCTAAGGAATGAATTTCAAACTAAAATCATGATTCTTCAACCGAAAAAATTATTCTTTAACAAAATACTTGAATCCTCAACCGAAATAGATTTTTCATTGGAAACCAGAGAGTTGTATTTTAAAAAATCTAATCAAAGAGATAAATTTTCAATCAAATAAATGAATTTTTAACAAAAAAACATTAATTTTCAACCATGAATATAAATTTTCGACCATAAAGGATGAACCTTCAACTACAGAGTTGAATTTTCGATCAAAAAGAGGAATTTTCAAGCAGGAAAATTAATTTTCCACGATGAAGAATTTTCAATAAATTACATAAAGTTTCAGTCACATAGATGAAATTTCAAATAAAAAAAATGTTCTGTAAAAAAATTAGGTTTTGAACGAAAAAAAGGATTAAAACAATATAATTTAAATTTGTACCAATGAGATGAATTTTAAACTAAAATCAGGAATCTTCAACCAAAAAAATGATTTTTTAACAAAATAGTAGAATCCTCAACCAGATTTTTAATTTTTAGATAAAAAGTTTCATTTTTAACCGAAAAAAATATATTTTTTTTTGTTGAAAAAAGTAGAATTTTCGGCAACAAAATTCATATTCGAAGAAGAAAGCTAAAATTTCAACTTAAGAATTTAATTTTTACCCAAAAGTATTGATTTTCTACCGAAAGAGATAAATTTCTATTAAAAGAGCTGAGTTTTTAAATCACAAAATCAAATGTTTTTGAGAACATTTTACTTTAAATCATGAAAGATGACTATTCAACAGAAAAGGAAATTTTCTACCAAGAAAGATGAATTATCAAGCAAATAAATGAATTTTCAATAAAAAAAATTGTGATCAAAAAGTTGCATTTAGAACCAAATAATTTCACTTTCAACCAAAAGAGGCGAATTTTTTAGAAGACAAATTAGTTTCCAAAAAAAGGTTAATTTTTGAACCAAGAAGGATAAATTTGCTCTTAAGAAAATTCATTTCCTACTGAAAAAGAATTTTTTACAAAATAGAGGAACTTTCAATCAAGCAGTTGAAATTTGCTAAAATATTATTATATATAAAACGAAACAAAAAAATCCAAGCCAGCAGGGCATTTTAGAATTTACTGCTGAGAGTTTCTAAAAAAAAATCCATCAAAATCCGTCAAGAAATAGAGCCTCTAGATAATTACGAATAGTAAATTCTAGGTTTTAACTGTGAGGCCCTCAGCTGAGGAAATCAATCAAGTAGTCCTAAAATAAGAATCTGAAGGTCTAGTTTGCAATTTTAATTCCCTTGTCTTCATCCTCATCCCAATGCCCCTCCTCTGCACCCACAAAATCTGCAGGGAATGAGATTTATCAATGGAGCGTCTCCATAATCGAGAGAGGGAATGAGCATCTCCGCCTTGCACCTGCACCTATATGGTAATCCAGGGAGGCACCGTAGGGTACCCTAAATGAGTAAAAAAAACGACGAGGATCTTGGAAGGGAGAAAAATGAGAAAAAAATGGGAAAAAAGAAGGGACAGAACTATTACGAGAATGGTGGACGACTCGGTTGTTAAACGAGTGTCGTAGGCATCTCAGCGTGGGTTTTGGAACACAGAGCCGACATCCGGCCGGCCATTGTCCACCGATCGGCGCTTAGCTTCGTGGGTATTATAGCCGTGCTGCCCACGGGGCCCGTTCATCTCTTACATTTTAAATTAGGCCCCGAAGTCGGCCTGAAAACAAGAAGGCGACCAACCAACGCTAAATTATTGCATACCCAAGCCAACTCTCATTTTCATAATCACTAGACTGAGAAAAGAGAAACAAGCGGATTCTAAGTCTTTCCACTTGAAAATAACTTGAAAATAAAATATTCTGCAGTAAAAAAGCTAGTCTCGCGAAGGGAAGGCGAGACAGCCACCGGTCGGGCTACACCCCCTCCACCGTATCATTATAACCGATTTCCTGAAGAGCTAAGGCTTAAAACTGAAAAGATGATGTTGCAAAATGATGCCGAGTACGAACGAGTAGGTCGTAAAAACAATTTCGATCACACAAATTAAATTCTACTTTAAATAAAAAATAAAAACTGCTAAACTGTTGAATGGATTTCATAATCACTAGACTCAAAAAGAGAAAAAGGCGAATTCTAAGGTATTCTAATTCGAAAATTATTAAGGGAAGGCGAGACAGCCACCGGTCGGGCTACACCCCCTCCACCGTATCATTATAACCGATTTCCTCAAGAGCTGAAGCTTAAAACTTGGAAGATAACGTTGAAAACTAATGCCGAGTATAGACGAGTAGGTCGTAGAAGCAATTTTAATCAGACAAATTAAATTCTGCTTTAAATAAAAAATAAAAACTGCAGAACTGTTTGACGGACGTGTAATTTTCTTTTTTTATTCCTTTACTTTTTGCGGAAAGTTGATAGCTAACTGACGCCTGGTAATTAGTTTCCGGTCCGATTTCCAGGCTCGCGTTAAACATAAATTATTTATATCTTTGCGTAGACCAGGTGCAACGGCCAGTCGGGTGTGGGTTCCGTATAAATTTCTCCAACTTATCGCTTTTCCATGTTTGCGTGTGCGTTTAGCGGAGAGGAGTGTAACGGATAACAAACATGAATTTTCAAAACCATGAAATGAAAAACAAAATAGTCTAGTTTTGGATCTACAAAGAAGAATCTTTCTAACCAAAAGGATGAATTTTCAACAAAATATTTTCATTTTTAGCCAAGACGTTTTTAGCCCAAAAAGAAAAAACATTGTACAAAATAATTAAATTTTTACCCAACTACTGACATTTCAAACCAAAAAGACAAATTTTGTATGAAAAGTTGAATTTTTAGACAGAAAATTTGAGTTAACAACATAAGAGTTCATTATAAACCAAATAAATGAATTTTTAACAAACTTATTGAATACTCCACCCAAAAAAATGAATTTTCAAAGAAAAGTATTTAAATTTTCAACTAAAAAAGATAAATTTTCAACCATACAGAGATACAATTTTAACAAAATTTTCAACCCCAAAATATTTAAATTTTTCAGCAACGAGATCAATTTTCAACTAATATAATTCATGTTCAGCCAAAATAAGCATTTGTAACGAAGCTGTTTAACATTTAACCAAGTAGTTGAAATTTCAAAACAGACTATTAATTTTCTACTAAAAGAATAATTATTTAAAAAATACATGATTTTTCAACAAAATCGTTAAATTTTTAACTAAAAAAGATACTTTTATAATTTAAAAATGTCAACAAAATATATAAATTTTCAACTGAGAAAGAAGAAATTTAAACAAACATGAAATAGTTAAAAATCCGGTAAAAAAAATTTCACGGAAAATCCGAATTTTCAACAAAGTTAAATTTTCAAGCAAACCATTTTCAACGAAAATCAAGAATCTTCAATAAAAAAAACTGAATTTTTAACAGAGCAGTTATTCTTTAAACCAAGTGTAATTTTCACCTAAGAAAGATAAACTTTCAAAGAAAAAAGAAGTTAAATTTTTAGTATAAAAAATTAATTTTTAAACACAAAAAGAAAATGACTTTTAACAATATAGTTCAATTTTCTACAAAATAGTTGAATTTTTTAACCAAGAAGACGAATTTTCAATACAACAGTTGAATTTTCAATAAAAAATTACGTTTTAACAAAACTGTTGAATTTTATATAAAAAGTATAGATTAATTTTTCACCAAAAAGTTGAATTTTAACCAAAATCATGAATTTTCAACAAAATAGTTGAATTTTTTACTAAGAAAGTTTAATTTCAATAAAAAAGACGAATTTTTAACATAACTGTTGAATTTTTAACCAAAAAATTACTTTAAAAAAATGGTTGAAATTCCTAGAAATTAGATTAATTTTTCTTCAAATTGTTGACTTTTAAAGTAAAATCACGAATTTTCAACAATATAGTTACAGTTTTTACCGAACTAATTGAATTTTCAGCCAAAGACGAATTTTTAACATAAAAGTTGATTTTTTCACAAAAAATTACTTTTTTTTAAATTTGTTGAATTTCCTACAAATTAGATTAATTTTTCATAAAAATAATTAATTTTCAACCCAAAAAGGCGAATTTTTAACATAAAAATTGCATTTTCAATCCAAAAATTACTTCCAAACAAAATCCGCAACTTCTTACAAATTACATTAACTTTTGACAAAATAGTGGAATTTTTCACATAAATAATGAATTTTCAACACCAAAAGACGAATTTTTGACCTAAAAATTGAATTCTCAATCCAAAAATTACTTTTAAAGATAATCTGAAATTTCCTACTAATTAGATTAATTTTTGACCGAATAGTTGAATTTTTCACACAAAACATGAATTTTCAACCCGAAAAGGCGAATTTTTAACATAAAAATTGAATTTCAATCGAAAATGACTTTTTTTTTATTGATAAATTTCCTACAAATTAGATTAATTTTTCATAAAATTGTTCATTAATTTTTAACCAAAGTCATGAATTTTCCACAATATAGTTTAATTTTCTACAAAAATAGTTGAATCTTCAACAACAAAAATACGTTTTTTTAACATAACATTTGAATTTTTCACCAAAAAATTACTCTTTACAACGTCGATTATTTTCTCACAAAAAGGTTGAATTTTTAAGCAAAATCATGATTTTTGATCTAAGAAGAGTTCCGGGGTTCGATCCCTGAGCCGGTACCTCTAGAAATTTTTCAATGTACCTTTACTGAGGTTCTGGTGGTTCGGAACCCACCTTAAGCTGTAGGTCCCCCCATCGTGTACTTGACTACAACCCAGTCCGTGAATGATGGGGTAAAAACCACGCTTTGTACAATATGTCTGGGCAGACAGCTCTCATCAGATCACTTGATTGCATTATAAAAATGCGTCCGTGACTGATGATATATACCGGGACAGCCCCGTGAAAAAAATGATAAAATAAAAAATCCAACTCTAACCAAATATGCCTTCGACATGTTGGGCAGTATAAGCCTGTGACAACATTTCCACACAGAAATGTTTTTTAAAATAATAATAATAATTAGCCTCGATGGCTAAGGAGCCTCGGTGGCTCAGTTGGAAGGAGCCTCGGTGGCTCAGTTGGTTAGACACTCGGACTTCACCTCAGAGGTCCGGGGTTCGATCCCTGAGCTGGTACCTCTGGAAATTTTCCAATGTACCTTTACCGAGGTTCTGGTGGTTCAGAACCCACCTTAAGCTGTAGGTCCCCCCATCGTGTACTTCACTGCAACCCAGTCCGTCAATGATGGGGTAAAAACCAGGCTTTGTCCAATGTGTCATGGCAGACTACTGTCATCAGATCACTCGATTGCATTATAAAAATGCGTCCGTGACTGATGATATATACGGGGACAGCCCCGCGCAAAAATGATCAAATAAAAAAAAATAATAATTTGTTTGAAAATTACATGGATTACACTAGATTACAATTGGATTATTTGGATGACCTGAATAACCCCGATTTACAAGTGGATTACAAGTGGATTACGTCGGATTAGAATACATATTTCTTCTATTTAGAGCTGGATTATCTGAGAATACAAGTGAATTATTCGAGTTCTTCTGTCTTATAAAAAGTGGATTTCTCCGAATGAGTTGAAGTACTCTCGATTAAAAGTGGATTTCAACCGATCAAAATGGATTACCAGTTCGGATGAGCGAGAGGTTCAGCGTATTACCAAAGTTGTTTCCCCCACTCTACACTGAAAAAAATGGTTTAACTCTCCCAGCTGAATAGATTTCATCTTCTAAGAAAATATAGTTGTGTCAGCTAATTTTCTATCTGTGTTACCTAATATATCTAGTTGTTTTGGCTAAATTTTCCCATCTAGAAATCATCAAGATAAATTAGCTAGAAATCTAGGTAATACTGCTCGATTTTCTTAGAAGAATAAATCCAGCTAAACGTTTAGCTGGAACGGCTAAACCATTTATTTCAGTATAGAATATTATATTCACACAAATCGACAATTTTCTAGATTCTAGAAACTAGTCTAGGTATAAGAGAGGAAGAAATCTGAATGGGAAGGCAGGAAAGCCGGAAAGAAAAAGAAGAAAAAGTAAGAATGAAAAAAAGAAGAAAAGCAGGGGAAGAGGGAGAGGGAGAAAATAAAGAAAAGGGTGGTAAGTCTGTAAGCGAAGCTTGGCAAACTTGGCAGGGGGCCTTGGCGAAATTTCGACTGTAAATTTGTTTTGTCGCACCGAGAATGGCGCTGGGTGATAAAGGAGCTATAATATAAAGCTAAGGTTCTGAAAGTTATACTAACCGCTTGCCAACCCTCAGGTTCTCGACAAAAGAATTAAGAATCTATACTCGAGCCTCGAGTATAGATTCGAGTCTCGAGGCTTCGTCGAACCTCTAGTAGGGTAATTAAGTACCCCTCGGGGTCGAGGTTGGCAGGAATGGCAGGATGGGCAGGAATGGCAGGATGCTCGACTCTCGAAGGCTCCAAGCAAGAGGGAAGAAGGGAGGAGGCTGGAATGGCTGGATTTGCGAATGAAAGGAGCAACTATCATTTATTTGCATCACCCGACCCGCAGCACCGATCCTGACATGTTGCGCGAGTTATGTTAATGGCCTGCCTGCCTACCTTCTTCCCTTCCTTCCTTCCTTTCACCTTCCACCTTCCACCTTCCAACAAGCACCATAGAACGTAGATCATAATAAGTCAAAAAGTTAATTAGGAAAGTTCCGATCGTTTTTCTACGGCTCAATTATCACCCGATGCTCCACAAACGAATCTTTCAACCGATGGTGATTTATCGAGAGCTACACATCCTCCTCCTCCCCCCCTCATTTAAATATGCATTTAAATATGAAAGTATACAATTGAAAAGAATTGGACATTTTAATTACATTCAGATTCGAAGGTCTTCTAATTTGTTCCAATTTCCACAATTTTAAACTTTTAATTCTTTCAATGCAGGGATTTTTATTTGTTACACCTTTTATTTTCTCGACGAACAAAGAAAAATGAACTTTCCCTAAAAGTATTTTTACTATTATTAGGTTAGTCATTTCCCAATGATTAGCCCCCTAATTTTTAACCTCCACCTCCATCTCCACCTCCACTACCTCATTTATATGTCCATTTCAATATGAAAGAATACCATTAAAAAGACTTGGATTTTTTTATGACATCTAAATTAGAAGGTCTTCTAATTTGTTCTAATACAAACAATTTTTAACTTCCAATGCTTTTAATCAATGGATTTTTATGTTAGAAAAAATTTCATTTCCAAATCTAACAATTTAACTTTCTTTAAAAGCTAATTTTACTATTATCAGATTATACATTTCCCAATGATTGGCCACCTCATTTAAATTTGGTCATCCGCCTTCACCACCTTATTTAAAGGTGCATTGAAATGTGAAAGAATACTATTAGAAAGAATTGGATTTTTTAATGACATTTAAATTCGAAGGTCTTCTAATTTGTCTTCTGATTTGTTTAGCTATCTTTAAAAGCTAATTTTACTTTATCAGATTAGTCATTTCCCAATGATTGGCCATTTTATTTAAATCTGCTCCTCCTCCTCCACCACCACCACCACCTCCTCCTCCACCACCTCCTCCTCCCCCTTCACCTCGTCCTCCACCGCCCCCTTCACCTTGTCCTCTACCTGCTCCACCACCTCCTTATCCTCATCTGCCTCCCCCTCCTCCACCTTCACCTCGTCCACCACCTCCTCCTCCCCATCCTGCTTCACCTCCTCCTCAATCTCCTCTACCTAAACCACCTCATTTAAATATGAATTTAAATATAAAAGAATCCTATTCAAAACAATTGAACATTTGAATTACATTCAAATTCAAAGGTATTATAATTTGTTCCAATTTCAAAAATTTTGAACTTCCAATGCTTTTAATAGAAGGATTTTTTATTTTGAAACAATTTTTTTTCTAACAAAGTAACTTTCATTAAAGAAAATTTAACTATTATTAGGCTAGTCACCATCCAATGCTTTTCATCCAAAGATTATTATTTCCTTCAATTTTCAATCATTGAATTGTCATCTGTTGAAAATTTAATTACAATTTTCTTCAACTTTCAATTGTTGAAAATTAAATTTTTCGCAATTGAATTTTTAGCTTTATTCAAATTAAAACAATTGATTATTTATCTGCTGAAAATTCTTTTATCAATGTTCTTTATTTTTCAAAGTTGAAAATTCAATTTCCAAATTACTTCATATTTTTACAATTAAAGATTTCAATTTTAAGTTTCTTACAGTTGAAACTTCAGTATACAATTTTCTTCATTTTTTAAAGTTGAAAATTCAATTTCCAAGTGTCTTCATCTATTACAATTGAAGATTCAAATTTTAAGTTTCTTCCAGTTGAAAATTCAGTATTCAATTTTCTTTAATTTTTAGCAGTTGAAAATTCAATTTTAAAGTTCCGTCAATTTTCAACATTTGAAAATTCAATGTTCAATAATAATTGTAATAAATTTAATTATTACAATTTCAAATGTTGAAAATTTATGAAAAGCAAAAACCAAGTTTTCAACTGTTAAAAATTCAACGATTGAAAATTGAAGAAAATCGATCATTGAATTTTCTAGAGTTCAAATTTTAATTGTTGCCAATTAAAGAAAATTAAACATTGAATTTTATACAATTAATTAGGACATTGGGAAAATTAAACATAGGAAAAAAAAATAGGAAAATTAGGACATTGTTGGATCAAAAGAGGTTGTTGGATCAAAGGAAGTTGTTGAATGAAATGAGGTTATTGGATCAAAAAAGGTTGTTTGGCCAAAGGAAGTTTTTGAATCAATGGATGTTCTTGAATCAAATGACATTTTTTGATCAAAGGAGGTTGCTGGATCTAAGGAGGTTGTGGGATCAAAGTAGGTTGTTGGATCAACAGAGGTTATTGGGTCAAAGGATATTGTTGGATCAAAGGAAGTTGTTGAATTAAATGAGGTTGTTGGATCAAAGGAGGTTGTTGGATGAAAGAACATTGTAGGGTTAAAGAAGGTTGTTGGATAAAAGGACATTGTAGGATGAAAGGAGGTTCTTTGATCAAAGCACGTTGTTGGATAAAAGGAGGCAGCTAGATCAAAGGACATTGTTCGATGAACGGAGGTTCTGGATCAAAGAAGTTTGTTGGATCAAATTTAATTTTTTGATCAAAAGAGGTTGTTGGATCAAAGGAGGTTGTTAAATAAAAAAACATTGTAGGATCAAAGGAGGTTGTTGGATGAAAGGACATTGTTCAAAAGAGGTTCTTGGATCAATGGTCACTGTTGTATCAAAGGAAGTTTTTGAATCAAAGGAAGTTCTTGAATCAAATGACATTTTTTGATCAAAAGAGGTTCCTGGATCTAAGGAGGTTGTGGGATCAAAGTAGGTTCTTGGGTAAAAAAAGGTTATTTGATCAAAATATATTGTTGGATCGAAGGAGGTTGTTGGATCAAAAGAAGTTGTTGCTTTAAAGTACATTGTTGGATCGAAGGAAGTTGTTGAATTAAACGAGGTTGTTGGATGAAAGAACATTTTAGGTTCAAAAAAGGTTGTTGGATAAAAGGACATTGTAGGATCAAAGGAGGTTCTTTGATCAAAGCACGCTGTTGGATAAAAGGAGGTGGCTGGATCAAAGGACATTGTTCGATCAACGGAGGTTCGGGATGAAATTATATTTTTGGATCAAAGGAGGTTGTTGGATCAAATGAAATTTTTTAATCAAAAGAGGTTGTTGGATCAAAGGAGGTTGGATGAAAGGATATTGTAGGATCAAAAAAGGTTCTTGGATCAATGGACATTGTTGTATCAAAGGAGGTTGTTTGATCAAAGCACATTGTTGGATCAAAGAAGGTTGTTTGGACAAAGGAGGTTGTTGAATCAAAGGATGTTCTTGGATCAAATGACATTTTTTGATCAAAGAAGGTTGCTGGCTCAAAGGAGGTTGTTTGATTAAAGTAGTTAGTAGGTTGTTGGATCAAATTACATTGTTGGATCAAAGGAGGTAGCTGGATCAAAGGAAATTGTTCGATCAAAGGAGGTTCTGAATTAATTGTCATTTTTTGATCAAAGGAGGTTGTTGTATCAAATAAAATTTGTTTATCAAAGGAGGTTGTTGTATCAAAGGACATTGCTGGATTAAAGGAAGTTGTTTAATGAAATGAGGTTGCTGGATCGAATGAAATTTGTGGATCAAAGGTTGCTGGATCAAAGCAGGTTATTGAAGCAAAGGTGGTTCTTGGATCTAATAAAATTTTTGGGTAAAAGGACATTGTTGGATCAACGGAGGTTGTTGGATGAACGGAGGTTGTTGGATCAAATAGCATTTTTTATCAAAGGAGGTTGTTGGATAAAAAGAGGGTTTTGGATCAAATCACATTTTTTGATGAATGGAGGTAGCTAGATCAAAGGACATTGTTCAATCAAAGGAAGTTGTTGGATCGAATAGCATTTTTTGATCAAAGGAGGCTGTTGGATCAAATCACACTTTTTGATGAAATGAGGTAGCTAGATCAAAGGGCATTGTTCGATTAAAGGAGGTTGTTGGATCAAATGACATTTTTGGATGAAAGAAGGTTGCTGGATCAAAACAGGTTGTTGGATCAAAAGAGTTTTTTTGGATCAAAGGACATTGTTGGATCAAAGGAAGTTTTTGAATGAAATGAGGTTGTTGGACCAAATGAAATATGTAAATCAAAGGAGGTTGTTGTTGTTCCGAGAATAGGGAAAAAGTGGTATTTGAAAAAATGGGAAAATGCAGAGGAATATGAAAAGACTCTGCACCCTGCAACTTAGTCGTTTTTTAAACAATAAATATAAAATTTATTATTATAAAGTTTCTCTAAAATGTAAGCTCTAGATTTTCTTCTGCAATTTGAATTTATATTCAATGGCCAATATCAGACACCCTTTTAAAAAATGATGAATTAATCTTTCAACGGCATCATTTCTCCGAAGATAGTTCGCACCTGTGGCAATATGGAATCAGCTTCTGCTATCTGAAACTCACAGCTAATAAATCAAACTCCCCCAAGAAAAATCGATCCTTTTCGCATAATTACAATCTGACAAAAATGCGAGGGGAGGATAAATATGGCAAGAGACGTAGAATGTTCCTTGGAGGTATGAAAGGAAGATCGAAGATATTGGTTTTGAGAGGGACAACCAGTCCAGTGCGCGGATTACATATTAACGAAGGTTACAAATAAAATAAAATACAAAAAAATAAATGAGAGGCTTGTGTAGGCAGAAGGTGCTTCGTGCTTACAGTTTACACCTACAACTCAAGAGCTAATCGAGAAATCAGATGGGAGAAAAAAATGAGAAGAGTCACAGGAAACATATTTTCTCGAATAAAGGCAAACCAAAATGCAAGATAATAATTTACGCTAATAAAGATGAAAATATCATTTAAAGTTTCTGAGTTAATAAAGAAATTAAAAAATGATGAATGGAAGAAGTTTTCTATCTTACAAAATTTTGTGTGTAATTATGTAAAATATAATTAAATTATAAATCTAAAAGTTTTAAAAAACAAAAAAGTAATCTTTTTTATCAAAAATTAAAAAAACCCCAAAAAATTAGATGTTTGATTTTTTTGTTAAGAGTTAATATTGTTGTTAAAATTTTATTTTTTGATTTGAAAATTTAACTATTCCATTTTTTATTGAAATTTTAGCCTTTATAAGTTGAAAACTCATTTTTCTTTATCAAAGATTTATCATTTTATTTTAAAATTCTTCTCTTTGGTTTTAAAATTTAACTATATTATTGAAAGTTGAACTACTTTGTTACAATTAATTTTTTGTTCAAAGTTAATGTCTGATTTAAAATTTAAATATTTTGTTAAAAATTCGCTTTTTTTTAGGTTTAAAATTAATTTTTTAAACTGAAAACGTAATTTTTCTACTTCTGGTTCAAAATTGATTTTCTCTTTATTGAAAATTTTGCTGAAAATTCGATTTTTCATTGGTAAAAATTACACTTTCATCTGAAAATTGAACTATTTTATTTTGTATTGAAAAATTATCCTTTATATGTTAAGCATTTATTTTTCAATTAAAAATTCATGATTATTGCAGTTTGATATTTATCTTTGTGGTTGAAAATTTAAGTTTTTTGTTTAAAATGAATTTTTTTATCTGAAAATTGAACTATTTCACTTTTGATTGAAAATTTATTCTTTATAAGTTAAAAATTAATTTTTGTTATCGAAATTTCATCATTTCAGTTTAGAGATCATCTTTTTAGTTAAACATTTAAAAATTTGGTTGAAAATTCGATTTTTTGTGTTTGAAATTAATTTTTGTAATTGAAAATGTAATTTTTCTTTTTTTTTTAAATTTGTTTTTTCTTTTATTTCAACAATTTTATATTTTTTATCGTTTTTTCTAATGATTAAAAATGAATTTTTATACCTTAAAATTGAACTATTCCATTTTTCTAATGAAGATTAATAATTTTAATTTAAAATCCATCTCATCTCTTTGGTTGAAGATTGAACTATATTGATGAAATTGAAACTACTTTATTCAAAATTCATTCTTTTGCTCAAGGTTAAACTCTAGTTAAAAATTAAAATATTTTGTTGAAAATTAGATTTCCTTATGGTTTAAAATGAATTCGTTTAACTGAAAAATGTAGCTTGTCTATTGTTTGTTAAAAGTAGATCGTTTTTAGTTGAAAAACTAACTATTTTGATGAAAATTCGATTTTTTTCTTGTTAAGAGTTAATGATTTTATCTGAAAATATAACTATTCCAATTTTTATCAAAAATTCATCTCATTGCTTGAAAATGTAACTAGTTTTTACGATTGATCTCTGGTTGAAAATTTAAATATTTTGTTGAAAATTAAATTTTTTCTTAGTTTAAAATTAATTTAAACTAAAAATGTAATTTTTCTATTTTTGGTTAAAAATTTATCTTTTGTATTGGAAAATTTAACCATTTTGTTGCAAATTCGATTTTTTTATTGTTGAAAATTTATTTTTTTATCTAAAGATTTAATTATTCTATTTTTGTTTGAAAATGTATCTTTTTTGAGTTAAAATTTTATTTTGTGGCTGACGATTCATCTCATTTTAGTTTAAAATTAATCTTTTTGGTTGAAAATTAAATATTCTGTTGAAAATTCTATTTTTTATCGTTAAAAAAGATTTTATTTTAAAATAGTTCGTTTGGAATTTAACTATTTTCTTGAAAATTCTTTTTTTTGTTAAAAAATAATTTTTTAACTGAAAATTTAACTATTCTATTTTCAAGTAAAAATGTATTTTTTTTTAGTTAAAAATTAAAAAATGAATTTTTTTTTGATGAAAATTGAAATTGTAGAAGTTTATATGATTTTTTGCAAAAAATTAACACTCTTCTTAAAAATTATTCAACTATTTGGTTGACAATCAATTTTAGTGTTGTGATAATTCATCTTTATTACCAAAAAAATCAATCTTCCCAGTTCAAAATTCATCTTTTTTGGTTAAAAATTAAATTACTTGGTTGAAAGTTGTTTGAAAATGTACTTTGTTAAAAATTAATTTTTGAGTTTTAAAATACATCGTTGCAGTTGAAAATTCATCTCTTTGGTTACAAATGTACCTAATTTCTTGAAATTTCATTTTTATGTCAGTAAAAACTTAATTTATTATTCGAAAATGTAAGTATTCCATTTTTGGTAAAAAATTAATTTCTTTTAATTGAAAATTCATCTTTTGTGGTATTCTGCCTAGAGGTAGGCCAATAATAAGCAGATGGGAACATACGAAAATTGGAAAATTTCCTAACACAACCTAAAAATGACTCTCCCGTCAGTCCCACCCGAAACCCACTGGCTAATTATTTCGTGCATCATTTTTACCCTTAAAACTCATCAAATTCAGTAGAAATTTAATCTTTTTAGTTGAAAATTCAACGACTTAGTTAAAAGTTCGTCTATTTTGTTGCAAATTAAAAAATATCTTTAAAAAGGTAATCCTTCTCAGTTAAAAATTTGCTCGAGTATCTTCGTCGGAGTAATCCACCATAATTTGATGTAATCCAGAGCAATCCTATGCTACCTGAAGTAATCTTAGGTAATCCAGAATAATTTTGTATACAGCGGTAATTCAGGAAATCGAGCGTGATCCGATGTAATCCACTTCCGCTGGACCGCATTTTCAGGAGTTGTTTCCCCCTCGTGGTTTTGTGTAGGCCATCGGAAAGCGTGGGTTAACCAGCTTTCGACTTCTCATTTCTCTGGTCGGTGGTTACGGTTAGAGAGTCAGAGGAGAGTCTTTAGACTGAGGTTAGGTTGTAAGGTTAGGTAAGCTAAAGCTGAGAGCTTTCATTTACGCTCCTGCGTTCTTCTGGGTTTTGGGAGCGGAAACCGCAAACCTCGTAGCTGCTGAGATCTCTTTCGCGAGTTCCTGTGACGGCCCACACACGACAAATGACCACGTAAGTCCCACTCCTCCTCTACTTCAGGCACCAGGGTGCGCCTGCCTTCCTGCCTTTCTACCTGGTGAACCCACACTTCAAAATTTTTTACTTTTACAGACGACTAAGACTCTAAAGAGGCTCAAATCAAGAGTTTAAGCACGATTCTAGACACCTGAAACCACGACCGATAAGGAGAGATCTATTTCATTTTCATGCGAGTTTCGTTCTAGTAGCAGAGGTAGAGAATGAGAATTTCATCACAGACGTGAGCAGGGTGGCGCACAGTGGGGCTGAATCGGGAATTTACTATTCAAAATCTTTAGATTAGGATTTTTAATTTTTATCATTTTCTATTTTTTTGTATAAATAAACAAAGAGCGAAAGTGAGACATTCATCATTTTAATTGTTAACCTTTAAATGAATTAATTAATCGCATTCTCGATGAAAATGAATGTTAAAATATCTAAAAAATATAAATAATTAACATGATATCGAATCTAATTGTTATGAACAAATTATATTAACAACATATCAGCATCGTGGTATTTAAATTGCAAAAATTTTTTGTAATTTGAAACTGCTTTAGTTTATCAATATGATCATATTTTATCATGACAATTTGTTGTCTGGTTTAATTTGTTTATTTTAAAAACAAATTATATAAACACATGCATAGTTTAGGCATTTACTGGATGAAAGTAATCGTTTTTCTTTCTTAGTACCTTCAAATGATATTAGTGGCAATAATTAAAGAGAAAGATTGCTCATTCGATATTATTTGTGTATTTGATAAACAAATTTTATAAACAAATGCAAAGTTTGGCCATTTATAGACAGAAAGTCATCGTTTTTCTCCCTAATCATCTTCAAATTATGTGAATATCTTTGATTAACAATGAAAAATTGTCAATCGATATTATTAATTTTGCAACCAAATTTTATAAACAAATGCTATAAACAAATGGTTATTTTAGACATGTCCTGCCTGAAAGTAATCGTTTTATTTTTATTAGTACCTTTGAATTATATTAGTGGTAATAATTAGGGAGACAGATTGCTCATTCGATATTATTTGTGTATTTTATAAACAAATTTTATAAATAAATGTAAAGTTTGGCCATTTATAGACAGAAAGTCATCGTTTTTCTGCCTAATCGTCTTCAAATTACGTAAGTATCTTTGTTTAACAATGAAAAATTGTCAATAGATATTATTAATTTTATAAACAAATTTTATAAACAAATGATTATTTTACACATGTCCTGGCTGAAGGTAATCGTTTTATCTTTATTAGTACCTTTGAATTATATTAGTGGTAATAATTAGGAAGAAAGATTGCTCATTCGATATAACTGTGTATTTTATGAACAAATTTTATAAAAAAATGCAAAGTTTGGCCATTTAGAGAGGGAAAGTAATCGTGTTTCTCCCTGATCGTCTTCAAATTACATAAGTAATAGTCGTTAGCGATGAAGAATTCTCACTCGATATTATTTATTTATTTAATTCAACAAATTTTATAAACAAATGCATAGTTTTAGCATTTACTGACCGAAAGTAATCCTTTTTATTTCTTAGTAACTTTAAATTATATTAGTGGTAATAATTAGAGATAAATATTGCTTATTCGATATTATTTGTTTATTTTATAAACAAATTTGATAAACAAATGCATAGTTTAGCCATTTACAGATATAAAATAACGATCTTCCTTTCTAATCATCTTTAAGTTTATTAGTGGTGATTTTTAGTAAAGCACACTTGTCAGTCGATATTATTTGTTTATTTTATAGACAAATTTTATAAACAAATGCAGTTTGTCCATTTACAAACAGCAAACAATCGTTTTTCTTTCTGATCGTCTTCAAATTATATTATTGATCATGTTTAGTGCTGATTTAAGGATTTCTCATTCGATATTATTTTCCCGGTCAACTTAAAGTAATATATTTATACTTGTCGCAAAGCGCAAAAATCTTTTACTGGAAAAATTTAATTTTTGACCAAAAAGATAAATTTTCAACCAAGAAGAATAATTTCTACCAAAAAAGATTAATTTTTAAATAGCTTAAGATTCAACTATTTGGTTAAAAATTCACGTGGGAATGTTAACTAAAAAAGTTTACTATTTAGTTAAAAATTAACTTTTTGGTTGAAAATTAATTTTTTTAGTTGAAAATTCAACTAACTGGTTAAATTTTGTACTACTTCCTCAAAATTAATTTTTCTTGTTAAAGATTTTTGATTTTAGTTGTGAGTAGTTCTGTTCAAAATTTTACTATTTTCTTTCTGCTCTTGGTTAAAAATTAATATATAGAACTGAAAATCTAACTATTTCATTTTTGATAAGAGTTTGTACTTCGTAGCTGAAAATTAATGTATTTTGTTGAAATTTCTTTTTTTTGCGAAAATTAAGACTCTTGATTGAAATATAATCGTATTGGTTGATGGTAAAATTTAATTACTTTGTTGAAAATTCGATTTTTTTTTTGTTACAAATTTTGGTAAAAACATATTTACGGTTAAAATTTCAACTGTATGACTGAAAATTAATTTTTTAAACTCAAAATTCAACTGTTTGAAAGACAGTTCGTCTTTTTTAATAAAAAATTAATCTTCTCCGTTAAAAATTCATGTTTTTGGTTGAAAATTCAACTGTTATATTGCAAATTCCTATTTTTGTGTCGAAAATTTAAGTACTAACTATTGTGGTTAAAAATAACATTTTTTTGTTGAATAGTTGTTTTCAGTTTTGGTTGAAAATTAATTTTTTTTTACTGAAAATTGAAATATTAAATTTTTCTTAGAGAAGTTCTCCTTTTTGGTTCAAAATTTAACTATTTTGCTAACAATTAACCATTACTTTTTTTCGTTAAAGGTTCAATATTTTGTTTGTTTGAAAATTAATTTTTTTAGTTAAAAATTTAAATTTTTAGTTGATTGAAAAATTTGCTGTCTTGTTTTTTGTTGCAAAAAAATTAATATTCTAACTGAAAATGTAACTATTCTGTTTTTGGTGGAAAATGGATCTATTTAGTTGAAATTTCAAATTTCCGGTTACAAAATCAACCAGTAACTACTATGGTTGCAAACTAAACTATTTTGTTGAAAAGTTGTTTTACTTTTGGTTATGAATTAATTTCTTCAACTGCCAATTTGAGTATTACATTTTTCGTTAAAAATTCGTCTGCTTTGGTTGAAAATTAAATTTTGAAGCTTGAAGGTTAAATCATTTTGTTAGAAATTAATTTCTTGTTTGGAGATGAATCAATTTAGTAGAAAATTCATTTCTTTGGATAAAAATGCAACCATTTTTTTTGAAAATTTAACTAGTTGGTTGGATGTTAAACTACTTTGTTAAAATCGAGGTTAAAATTGATTTTTCTGGTAAAAGTTTCTTGATTTCAGATTAAAATGGTTCGTTTAAAAATTTTAATATTTTTGTAATATTCGTATTTTTGGTTATAAATTAATTTTTTTAACTGGAAATGGAACTAGTCAATTTTTGACGTAAAAGTTTACTTTCTAGTTAAAAACTAAAACAATAATCCTTTGTTAAAATTCATTTCTAGGTATTCCAAAGACCTGGACTTTTCAAGGTTTTTAAAGTTTTCCAGGTTTTCAAAGATTTCCCTGATTGATCAAGCTTTCTTCCATTCTACGCCTTCTTTATTAAAAATTGGATGTAAATAGAAAAGAGAAAAAAGAGAACTAAAGAATAAAAAAATAAAAAGTGAGGACGACACTTGTCTTGGCGGCAGGCACCTATACTAAGATTAGTTTGGTTTAGCTGGTTTTATGAATGGGCCTATGTTTAGTAAACTGTTCGCACGAGCAGGGGCAAGTCGGCGCAATGCAGCAAGACGCACTCGGGTTTGGCATAGCTCAGAAGCAGACGCCGAGCGAGACGGGAACCGGAAGTCTATTTTCGTGACGACTACCAATTTAGAATCCTTTATAGTTTATAGTTTATATGTACGTCGTTCTAGAGCCTCCTTCCTATACACTACTCTTCACTATAGTACTATAATCCTCACTCTTTCGATTCATCTTGAATAATTGAGACATTTTTATTATTAACAAACTGGGGCATCCACATTCGGATGGTCCAATAATTAGATTTCTTTTTCGGGAAATAGAATTAAAAAAAGGGGGAGGGGGCTATTTCTTCGTTTTCCGAAAAAGAAATTCTGTAAATTTTTTTTAACTTAACCCCTTGAGCGGGATGAAGTGTTTAAAGAAATGTTCTCTGGAGAGCAAGATAAAATCGTACATTAAGTATCTAGGGAGAGAAAAAGTTCCTCTCCCCCTTGGCGCACACAATACTTTTTATAACAAATTAATTATTTCAGACATTTATAGAAATACAGTCATGATTATAGCCCATGTTTGATTTCAAATAAAGAAAGCATGATTTACGGTAATTTTAAGGGTAATTTATGGTAATTTTGCAGGCAAATATAATAAATTACCATTAATTACCTAAAAATCAATTAAAATTTTGTTTATAAATTTCCGGAAGTTTATGAAATTTTTTGGTAATGTTACAGGTACTTTATGGTAACTTATCATAAATCTCCCAAAATTCAAACTAAAAATGTCTATAAATTTCCGGAAATTTATGGATATTTTCGGTAATTTATGGTAATTTTACAGGTAAATATGGCAATTTCTTATAAATTACATAAAATTCAATTCGAAACATTTTTATAAATTTTCGGAAATTTTTGGCAATTTATGATAATATTGCCGGTAATTTATGGTAACTTGCGATAAATTGCTCCAAAGTCCATTTAAAAATGTCTAGAAATTTCCGGTCATTTTCGTTGTTTTTACAGGTAAATATGGTAACTTACCATAAATCGCCTAAACTCCAAGTTTAAACATTAATTTATGGTAATTTATAGTAATTTATGGTAATATTAGAAGTAATTTGTGGTGACTTGCCATTAATTGCCTAAAATTCAATTTAAAAATGTCTGTAAATATCCGGAAAATTAAGGATATTTTCGGTCATTAATGTTAATTTTACAGGTAAATATGGTAGCTTACGATAAATTATCCAAAATTCAATGAAAAAATGTCTCTAGATTCCAGTAAATTTTCGGTCATTTATGGAAATTTTACAGGTAAATATGGTAAATTACCGACGATTCAATTTTTAATATTTTTATAAATTTCGAGAAATTTACGAAATTTCGGGTAATTTATGGTAAATTGTCATACATTGTCCAAAATACAATTTAAAAATGTCGACAAAGTAAGTAACGAGATAATTCTAAAAGAATGTGATGCAGAAGAGACGCTAGTAGACACATGGGAAAGAAATCGGTTAAGATGGTTTGGACATGTTGAGAGAATGCCAAATGAACGACTAACGAAACAAGTGTATCAAGGTAAAGTAAATGGCAACGTGCCCAGAGGTAGACCGTGGAAAGAATGGTTAGAATGTGTGAATGAGACCCTAGTTAGAAGAGACATAAGAAGTCACAGAAACACGAGAGTCTGCGTAAAAAAATGCATGAACATAAAAGAAGCTAGAGAAGTATGCCAGGACAGGAAAGTATGGCGGCAAATAGTTAATAAAAAGAGTGTCAGTAGAGTGAATGACG
>NC_046661.1:82111090-82141678 GCF_010883055.1 Belonocnema kinseyi | reverse complement strand
AGAATTCTGGATCAATCTGAAAAATCTCTATCCCTTCCACACACTACACCTTTCCCCTGCCGAGTGAGTCACGCCTACCCCGAAAGGGAAATGGCTTAATGGTGTAATAATAATAATAATACTTTTCCGGAAATTTTATGTCATTTATGGTAATTTTACAGGTAAGTATGGTAAAATACCATAAATTACCCAGCATTCAATTTAAAATTTTTTTACAAATTGAAGAAAATTTACGGAACTTTTTGTAATTTATGGTTATTTTCAGTCATTTATCTTAACTTTACGGATAAATATGGTAACTTACCATAGATGACACAAAATTTAATGTTAAGCATTTGTATAAATTTCCGGAAATTTATAAAGATTTTGGTAATTTATGGTAGCTTAACATAAATTTCCCAAAATTTAATTAAAAAATGTCTATATTTCCGGAAATGTATTGAAATTTTCGGTCATTTATGATAATTTTACAGGTACATGAGGCAACTTGTTAGAAATTAGACCAAAATTCAATTTTAAACATTTTTATAAATTTCCCGAAATTTATGAAATTTTTGGCCATTTATGGTCATATTGCCGGTAATTTACGGTGAATTGACATAAATTGCTCAAAATTCAACTTAAAAATCTATAATTTTCAGGTAATTTATGGAAATTTTCAGTCATTTATAGTAATTTTACAGACAAATATGATTTTACCATAAATCACACAAAATTCAATTAAACAAATTTTCATAAATTTCCGGAAATTCAATAATTTTTTGGGGGGTAATTAATGAATTTTTTTGGGTAATTTTTGGCAATATTACATGTAATTTATGATAACTTAAGATAATTTACCCAAAATTCAATTTCAAAACGTCTACCAATTTGCGGAATTTATGGAAATTTTCGGTCATTTATTTTATGTTTATAATTTCCAAAAATTTATCAAAATCGATTATCATGTATTCATTTGTAATTGTTTAAACAATTTCTAATGGCTGAAACCATTAATTCCACTGTAAAGCGTGAAAATTATTATTTTCGTAAGTAATGACAACATTAACGCTTTAAAAAAATTAATAAATATCATTAAGAACAAAATATTGCTCTCAATATCCGTTAAATGTGTCGTTAATTTCAGAAAATAATAACTTTTCTCTGTGAAAACAAAATAAATAAAAATAAACTATTTTCTTGCAAATTTCTTTTTTCGTTTGTTTGATTAAAACTATTTTTTTACCTGAAAATTTAACTATTGAACTCTTAGTCCCAAATTAATCTTTGGGAGTTGAAAATTCAACTTTGGTCATTAAAAATTCAACTATACTTGCTTGAAAGTTTTACCTTATTAAAAATGAATTTTTTTGTTAGTTAAAATTTTTCCCTTCAGTTGAAAATTTATCTCTTCAGTTAAAAAATGAATTATTTCGTTAAACATTTTTTTAAGTCAAAAATTATCTTTTTACCTGAAAATTGAACTATTCCACTCTTGGTTAGAAATTAAACTTTTGTAGTTGAAAATTCAACTACTTGCTTAAAAATACGTCTTTTTAGTAGAAAATGGATTTTCTGAACTGAAAATTTATCTTTTGGCTTGAAAAAGAACTATTTTGTTAAATTTTTTAAGGTCAAAAATTAATCTTTTGACCTGAAAATTTAACTATTCCACTTTTGGTTGAAAATTAAACTTTTGTAGTTGGAAATTCAACTATTTGCTTTAAAAATCACCTATTTAGTAGAAAATTTATCTTCTGGGCTAAAAATTTATTTTTAGGGTAGAACATTCTTCTTTATTGAAAATTCATTATTGTTACAGTTCAAAATTCGTCACTTTAGTTGAAAATTTATCTTTTTAGTTGAAAAATTAAATATTTCAATCGTTTGAACTGAAAATTAAACTATATTCCACTCTTAGTTGAAAATTGAACTTTGGTAGTTGAAAATTCACCTATTTGATTAAAATTTCGTCTTTTTAGTACAATATGGATTTTCTGGGCTGAAAATTTATCTTTTGGCTTGAGAAAGTACTATTTTGTTACATTTTTTCAGACAAAAATTAATCTTCATACCTAAAAATTTAACTATTCCACTTTGGGTTGAAAATTAAACTTTTTTAGTTAAAAATTTAATTATTTGTTTAAAAATCACCTTTTTTATAGAAAATTGATTCTCTGGAGTCAAAATTGATCTTTTAGTTTGAAAAATAACTATTTTGTTAAATATTTGATTTTTTTGGTGAAAAATTATTTTCTTTTCTGAAAAATTAATGTTATTAGCTGAGAATTTAGCTGTGGTTGTTTAATCATTTTCTCTTTTCTTAAGTGAAGCTGAACACTTTTTTTTTAATTTGTCATTAAAGAAGGTTCTCAAAGTACCTACGGCCTTGACGATTACATTCTCATTGCGATAATCGCGCTTCGCGCTTAACAGATAGGTTATACAGGCTCTAAGTTTTTTAAATTTGGGCTAATCAAAAATTTCGTCTAGAATTAGTTTCGAAATATATTTGGTATCTAGTGAAAATTTTGAATGAAATTTTTGGATCTAAAAAAATTAAATTTTTCTATTTTTTGAGAATTAAAATTTTTTTTAAAAGTATATAACTTTTATAATTTTCATCCAAATAAAAAAATTTATTTGGATAATTTGCAAGTCTTTTACCTATCTATAAGAAACTTTGACAAAAAATTTTATAATATTAGGAAAAATCAAATTGAAAATTTTGAAAATGCTATAATTTTTTTTATTTTGGGCTAATCGAAAAAATCGGCTAGAATAGTTTTGAAATATATTTGGTATCTAGTGAAGATTTTGAATGAGATTTTTGGATTTACGAAAAAAATAATTTTTTATATTTTTTGAAAATTTTCAAATTTTTGAAAAGTATATAACTTTTCTAGTTTTCATCAAAATAAAAAATTTTATTTAGATAATTTGCAAGTCTTTCACCCATCTATAAGAAACTTCCACAAAAAATTTTTAAAATTTCAAAAAAAAATTTCAAAATTTTGAAAATGCGCCCAATTTTTTAATTTTGGTTCGAAATATCTGATTAACGAACTTAGCCTTCATTTTGGGTAAATTCAGAAGAGTATCAAATGCGGACTCGACTGGACAAATCCTTCAAAAGTTAGCGTGGCTACAAAATTCAGGTAACGATACATACAGACATACAGACAGACAGACACCGATGAAATTTAATGATTTTTGGATTTTGCGAATGCCGAAACGTAAAGATCCGTTAAAAAAAACAGAGATCGAAAATTTGGACGATTACATTACATTCTCAGAAATGAGAACGTAAAAATTAACCTTCTTGGTTGAAAATTGAACAGTCTTATAAAAAATTCGTCTCTTTAACTTGAAAGTTCAACTGTCCCTGAGTGATTTAAAAATAGAAAGTATAAATAACTTTTTGATAAATTGTTTTGAAGGACAAACCTGCAATGTTAAAAAAAAAGAAGGAAAAAAGTAAATAAAATAAGCGATGGAATCCGGTTGTTAAAGTGTATTTTATACGTCTGTCATGCGCCGAAATGCCTTTCACACTTTGGCCTCTTGGTCGTTCCTTATCCTAAAGAGGCTTTTGAGTCTCGAGTGGATCGATTATGTCGCGGAACGCGGACCTCCATGGTGGGCAGATACGAGTAAGTTTCGAAGACCATCCTAACTACCTTGCCGTTGCGTTGCCTTCGTTGTGATAAACGATAAAGGGGCGTCCCAACTGTATCGACTCGAAAATCCTCTTTTTTATTGTTATTGTTATTGCCTTCTAAAGCCTACCGTCGCTCAAACTCGTCACCAAGAGAAAATAGTTTCGACTTTAAACTTTCAATATTTTTAACTTAATTTTTTCTTGTCTACTGTTATAAAATGAATATTTTTTTGAAAGCTGATTTTTATTTCTGAATTGTAAAAAAATGTTGCTCTCAAGTTTCCTTGGGATTCGAACTCAGGTCTTCCAGATTACGGGTCTGATGCTTTTACCACTATGTTACACAGAGACTAGATTAATTTCTTCACAACCCTTACAAGTTGAATTACGACGTAATTCCTTATACTTGTACAATTAATTTTTTAAACATTCGAATGTTTTATATTTTTTCATGTAATAGTATTGACCGGATGAAATGTATTAAATTATTTGTATTTGTATGCTGGTCTAAAATCAATATTTTCTTAATATTGATTTTTATTTCTGAATTGTAAAAAAGTTTGGCTCTCCAGCTCCGTGGGGATCCGAACCCAGGTCTTCCAGATTGCTGGTCTGATGCTCTTACCACTAAGCTACGTAGAGACAAGTTAGTTTCCTCACAACCCCTAAAAGTTTATTTCCGACGCAATTCCTTATACTTGTACAATTAATTTTTCATACATTCAAGTGTTTTATATTTTTTTAATGTTATGATTTTGACCGAAAAAATGTCTTAAATAATTCGATGTTAAATGGTTTCTGGCTACTGGCCTAAAATCAATATTTTTTAATATTGATTTTTATTTCTAAATTGTGAAAAAAATTGCTCTCAAGCTCCGTTAGGAACCGAAAACAGGCCTTTTAGATTGCGGGTCTGATGCTCTTACCACTAAGCTACGCAGAAACGAGCCTAATATATTCACAATCTCTACAAGTTGAATTCTGACGTAATTCATTATACTTGTGAGATTAATTTTTCAAACATTCGAGTGTTATATATTTTTTGATATTATGGTTTTGATCGGATCAATGTATTAAATAATTCGATATCAATTGTTTTTGTCTCCTGGTTTAAAATCAATATTTTCTTAATATTGATACTTTTAAGATTCATTTTTTAAACATTTAAATGTTTTATATTTTTTTATGTTATAGTGTTGATCAGATAAAATGTATTAAATAATTTGATGTTCATTTTATTTTGTCTACTTAATCATTTAATACATTTTTCTGGTCAAACCCATAAAATTATTAAGCAAAAAACGTTCATATGTTTAAAAAATTATTCTTACAAGTATAAGGAATTTCATTGGAATCCAGGTTAGAGGGGTTGTAAAGAAATGAATCTGGTCTCTCCGTAGCTTAATGGTTTAAGAGCATCAGACCGGCAATCTGAAAGGCTTGGGTTCAGATCCCAGCGGAGCTTGAGAGCAATTTGTCACAATTTAGAAATAATAATTAACATTAAAAAAAAGATATTGATTTTAGACTAGTAAACGAAAAGATTACAATCGAATTATTTAATATGTTTATCTGGTCAAAACCATAACATCAAAAAATATTTACACATTAAACTTGAAATTCGAAAGTAATTTTATGCAAAAGCAAATAATTGAATTTAATAAAAAGTAATTACAATTCAACTAAAAAATATTTGAAATAACAACAAGTATAATTAAATGAAAAATCTAAATTTTAGGAAAATTCTGGAATTCTTAACCAAAAAGATGAATTGCAATAAACAAGATTAATTTTCTAATGAAAAAGACGAATTTTCAACAAAATGAATGAATTTTCTGCCCAGAAAAAGATTTTTCATTTTATAAAGAATACGCTTTCAAGCAGAAATGGAACAGTTAAATTTTCAGATTTAAACAAAAATTTTTTTAACAAAAAAGTTGATTTTCGACCAAATAGCTAAATTTTCAACTAAAATTAATCACTTTTAACCCAAAATTTTTTTTTTAATAAAGTCCAACTTTCCATAAAGTATATTTATATCATCCAACAAAAAATCAATTTTTAACCCAGAATTTAATAGTTAAATTTTCAGAAAAAAAGATTAATTTTAAACCAAGAAGATGAATTTTCAACTAAATAGTTAAATTTTTAACTAAAAAGGGTCAAAGTTAATCCGCAAATTAAAAAGTTTAATTTTCAGTTGAAAAATTAATTTTCAATTTAAAAAATTAATTTTCAACCAAAAAAGTTTAATAAATTATCAAGCGAAATGATGAAATTTAAGTCCAACAGATTAATTTTCTACCAAAAAAGACGAATTCTCATCTACCAAAGATTAATTTTCAACCAAGAATGGAATTAATAAAATTTCAGTGAAAAAGATAAATTTAAACCAAGAAGATGCACTTTCAACTAAATAGATCAAGTTTCACCTAAAAAGGTCCAACGTTGATTTAAAAAAAAATTGCTAGTTAAAAATAAATTTCCAATTGAAAAATAATAATTTTTCAACAAAATAGTTTCAATTTCAACCGAAGAGATAAATCTTAAAAAATAAATACATTTGCAACAACATCGTTCTTAGGCCAACTTTAGATAAATTTTCAACCAAACAGATTAATTTTTAACAAAAATGAGACATTCGAAGATAGTTTCTTCATTTTTCTTGACCAATAATATTTAAAGCATAGAATTAGTTTTTTTTTAAATAAAAATTTATTATTTTTGACGGTTGTCGAGATAAAGAAACATAAAATAAATTAAAATTTTTACTTACGATCGAAAAAGCAAACTGAGATACGAATATCAAGGTACTCACCTGAAACATTAAAAAAATATTAAGATTATTAATTTTTCCGGGTTTTTTCATGTTCAAAAAAATTGTTCATGATCATCGAAATTAAAAAACTCGAAGTCCTACAGGTAAAAAATTTGTATTCAGAAAATTTGCAATGGAATCATTTTAAATTAAATGCCGTTAAACTAAAGAATTTTAAATAATATTAATAAATTAATAATCAAGAATACATTATGAATTATACAAACAGACAAAAGAGATTTTTCAGTAGAAAAAAATGTCAACAAAAAAAAACTACTTTTCAATTGTTAGAAAGTAGCGGTCTTTTAAAAAAATTTACACTTTTTGTTCAATTTTCAATTAGAGTTAGGTGATAGTTATTTAATATTAGCAGACATAATTTTTAGAACAATTTATTATTATTGTTAATAACATTTTCTTCGAATAATGCTAGAAAATTGCAGCTGTTTCACAGATTTTCCACTTTTTGTCCAATTTTCAATTGAAGTGAGTTAAATAATCAATAAAAGTTAAAAAAATTAATTGCTCAAACAAATTATTAGTACAGTGAAACTCTTCAATAGCCCTCCCTTCTATAGCCCTTCCGAGAATTGAGGCCGCACCGCATGTTGATGTAACAGGTTGTGCGTGGGGTGAGCGGGATATGCGGCTGTCACTCAGGCAAGCACTCAAGCATGATCAAACAAAAGCGGAGTGGGCTATAATGAATTAGTTCCCACCCACCGTCAGTCCCAAAATTGGCGCTATAGAAGAGTTTCACTGTATTCTAAATTTGAATAATGCTAGAAAGTTGCGGATTTTCTGAATTTTCAACTATTTCTCCACTTTTCACTAGAAGGAAGTTAATGATTAATTCGATTTAGCAAAAATCATTTAAAAAAATATTATTGTTCATAACTTATCTACTTTTTTATTAATGATAGATAGTTGCAAATTCTTCTGAAATTTGTACCCTTTCACCCACTTTTTATTTCGTGAAGTAAAAAAAAATGAATGTTAATAAACTAAGTTGTTTAAACAATTTATTATTGTTTATAACTATCTCCTCTTAGATAAGTGCTCAAAAGTTGCTGTTTTTCTGAAATTTTCAACTTTTTGTCCACTTTTCACTTAGCGATGTAATAATTAATGCAAGTTATCAAACATAATTGAATAAACAATATATTATGGTTTATAACTATTTTATCTTGGAGTAATGCTAGAAAGTGACGGTTTTTTCTCAAATTTGAAGCCGATCTTTGACTTTTTAGTTATAAACAAATAATAAATATTCATATTAATTTCAGAAAAAAGGTTCTTAGTAAATACTTCACGGAAGATTTACATGTAATATTTATTTACTATTTATTCATAAGTAAAAAAAGCAAAGAGAAGTTACAAATTTCGGAAAAAAGCACATTAATTATTACCTCTCAAAGTGAAAAAAGGAAAAAAGTTAAAACTTTCAAAAGAAAAAACCGGAAGTATCTGGCATTAATATAGATAAAAATATTTATAAACAATATTACCTTTTCCAAAAAATTATTTTTGTCGAATTTAATTATTAAGTCACTACAAGTGAACAATAGACAAATATCAAAAATTTTTTGTTAAAAATCAAAATTCTTTACCCTTAAGAAAAAATAATATGATTAAAAATAAGAAATAGTAGTTTAAACGATTATTTTTGTTAACTTAAATTTATTATTACTTCACTCTATTTGAAAGGTGTACAAAAAGTACAAAATTTCAGGAAAACACCGCAACTATTTAGTAATAATATATTAGTAATTATTAATATATTATTTTGTTTAAGCAATTATTTTTGCTGAGTAGAATTAAATATTAACTCACTTCAAATGGAAAGTCGACAAAAAGGCGACTTCTAACGTTATTGAAAGAGTAGATTATTAAGACCAACAATACATTTTTTAAACCATTTTTTGTTGACATTAATTTACTATTACCTCACTTTAATTGAAAATCGAACAAAAAGTGAAAAAGTTTTGAAAAAGCCGCGTCTTGATATTCTAAGAGAACAATTTTAAAAACAACAATACATTTTTAAAACTATTTATTTAAACATCTAATTATCAGTATAAAGCAGTTTTGCAATTTTTTTTTTAACCACAAAAAATCATAATTAAAGCCGAAAAATAAATAAAAACCCATTTTTTTTCTTATGGGAGTTTTTTAAAACCCTGTATAACACTCATGGGGGTTATATTTAAAAAAAGTTTACTCTTATTCTATGGCTGAATGCGAAGAGAAATGTTGAGTTTCAACTCGATTTAGTTAATATTGACGATTCTGAATAAACGTTACAAAAACGTCTTTTTGTTTTTAGGGCAAATACGTATTTAGCTTCATGGAATCGTGCCAACTCTAAATATCATAAAAAAAAGGATTTATTTTTGTGTGGATTCCAACAAATTTCTTGGCGATATGCATAAAAATGGGGTAAAAAATTTTTTTCAATTCATTTTTGGACCACCCTATTGTGTATAGTACTAAAGGTAAATGGTCCTTAAGTTAAAAAGATCGAAACTGTTCCACGAAGGAGTTTAAATGTCAGCACAAATCATCAGCGTCCCGATCTTGTCGCCATTATGCCCCTGTTGTATATGAACTCGTAAAAATGTAGAGAAAAAATAAAAGCAAGGAGAAAAAAAATGCAAAAAGGGCGAAGGATGGGCGAACAAATCACATTTTTAGTGTTGCTCGGGACTGCGGCGATGAAAAACTTGCCTACAAAGTGGAGAAAACGCACTTAACGTCGACTCCAGTCTAATCTCCTCACTCAAATCATAAAAGTCTGGAATGTTAAAAAATCGAAACCACTCTTTGAATTCCATGAGAGATTAGTCACTTTTATTATCTGACAAAAGTCATGTTTTCGCTGAGGTAAAAAGAAAATTAAATCTTAGAACGATTGCAGGGATCACGCTCTTAAACTGAACGAGGGAAATTGTCACTGGTTGAATCAGTATTTTAAGTTTTTACTAGTGAACCAGTGATTTTCCGATTCTGACTCGGCATACCATTCTCGTAAGCTGAAACAGTCAAATTGTCACCGGTTGAATCAGTATTTTTTAGTTATCACTGGCGAACCAGTTATTTCCGGAATCTGACTTGGTGCACCAGGAAGTGACTCAATTAAAGCAGTTAGTGAAATATACCAGTGATGCGAAATTATAGATTCAACCAGTGATCCTACCACAATCTTATTTTTAACCAGTAAAATTGTCACTGGTTGAATCAGTATTTTGAGTTATTACTGATGAACCAGTGATTTTTAGATTCTGAATAGGTGCAACAGTAAGTGACTTAATTAAAACAGTTTCAGAAATATACCATTTAAGCCAAATAATAGATTCAACCAATGATCATACCACTCACTTCAACTTAAACAGTAAAATTGTCGTTGTTTAAGTCAGTTATTTCTTCCAAACTTCGAAAAGTCCTAAACATCTTTTAAAAAGGCTCGATTTTTTGCCAATATCTTCAAAATTCCTATAAAATAAAAAAACTCTTTAAAATCTTCTAGATTTTTCTTAGATACGTCTAAAATACTAACTAGTTAATTTAGTATTTTGAATTTTTAATGGTGAATCAGTGCTTTTTCGCTTATATTTCGGTGAACCAGCAAATTAATCAACTTAAAAAGTTACTAAAATATACCAGTGACGACAAATGATAGATAAAACTAGTGCCTATACAACTCTTTTAAACTGAACCAGTAAAATTGTCACTGGTTAACTCAGTATTTTGAATTATTACTGGTGAACCAGTTATTTTCCGACTTTAACTCGGCAAAAACCAGTACGTGACTCAAGTAAAACAGTGACTTAAATATACCCGCGACGCCATTTGATAGATTCAACCAGTAGTCGTACCACTCTTTAAAACTGAACCATTAAAATTGTCACTGGTTGAATCAGTATTTTCAGTTATTCCTCTTGGACCAGTGATATTCCGATTCTGATTAGGTGAACCAGAAAATTACTCAATTAAAAGAATTACTAAAATATACTAGTGACGCTAAATGACAGGTTCAACCAGTGATCATACCACTCTCTTACACTGAATCAGTAAAATTTTCATTGGTTGAATCAATCATTTATTTATTCCAAACGTCTAAAAGTCCTAAACATTTTTTAGAAGGAATCGAATTTTCCCAATATTTTTTAAATTCTTATAAAATAAAATGAAATTTCTAGATTTTTCTCAGACATTTCTAAAATATGTAATAATAAATTTTTTTTTAATTTTCTCAAGAATCGTACAACAATGATATTTTTATAAATTTAAAAAAATTTTTGAATTTTCTTAGTTTATTTTTTTTACGGTAAACGTATGTTTTCCAGGTCGTCTGAGAAAATTCCAACACATTTTTGAAGATCTAAGATGTCGAAAAAGTATATATATATTTATTTATTTGACTTTTAGAAATTTTAAAATAGATGAAGGGTGGTTGTATAAAACTAGATAACCGAAATTTCTTTGAAAATTAGTTATTGAAAAAAATTTTTTTATAGACGTTTCATTCATTTGTTTGCATCAAACATTTGATATTCTTAATCAGCTTCCCCATATCTCAAGAGAAAGTTTTCAGTTTTGTGAAAAATTTAATTTTCAATCACTACCGAAAACCGATTTTCAAAACTTGTTAAATTTAAGCCGCAAAATCCTGGGATTTTTTTTTAATTCTAAAAAATGAAGAAAATTGACTTCGAATCTTCCACATTTTGTTTGGACATTTCTGCAACTCTTTTGAAATATTTTAAAGTCTTTTTTATATATTTGTTAAATAACTTTTTCAAGATAAAAATTATTTTTATGTATACCATGGATTTACAAAAAAAAATGTATTGTGAAATCTTGAAAATGCTTAAAAAGCTTTACAATTTTTATTTACAAATATTCAAAAATGTACATTTTATTAACTTTTTAAAAGTCCTTTCAAGTTTTAAAATAATTTTGAATCTTTTTAAGACCTCCAAATATCTCTAAAACGTACTCGAACTTTTTATAAATACATTGCTGATTGAAAAAATTTAGCTCTAATATCGTCAACATTCTTTTTCGAAATTTTAGTAAATAATTTAAAATGTTTTTAAATGTTTATCAATTTTCTCTTCAAATTTATTTTTCTAAATAAAATATCGGTTTAAATTTTTCCAGGAATTTAAAGAAATAATTTGATTCTTTTGAAACATTTTTAAATTCATAAAAAGCTTACTTTATTCTAGAAATGTTCAAAAATTTACAAATTACATTTTTTATATTAAAGTGCTGGGCACTTTACTTAGGCTTACACAAATGTTAAATTAAGTTTGCAGGCTCTTTTTTTAAATGGCAAAAAAATTAAAACTTCATCCAACCACGAATACGGGTTTGCCGACAACAATAATTCAAATTGTTATAAATAAATTCAAGATTGTTCGAGAATGAATCGAAAATTATTTTTCTGTCAAAAATTTCTCTTTCTTATTTATCTTTAATTTATCTTTCTTGGTTTAAAATGAATCTGCTTGAACATTTAACTATTTTGTTAAAAATTCATGTATTTTGTTGAGAATTTCGTCTTATTTCGATAGAAAATTCATAGTTTTGGTTAAATATTCTTCATTATAGTTCTAGATTAATTTATTTGGTTACGAAGATAACTATTTTGATGAAAATTCTTTGTTTTTTGTTTGAAATTGATTTGGTTGAATTGGTCCAAATTTATCAACATAAAAAGTCATTACAAATTTTCCCAGGAATCTCAAGGAATTTTTTTGTTTTTTGAAACCTTGCAAACTTTTTACAAATCTTCGAAATTTTTGTTTAATCATCGAAAATTTACATTTTTTTACAATTTTTGGACACCTTTTCAAACTTAAAATCATCTGTTAACCATTTTCAAAACTTTCAAACCTTTTAAATAAGATTAAAAATTCTTCGCATTTGTCCAAAATTTTTTTTGAAATTCTGAAAAATGAAAAAACGTGTCTTTCAAACCTTGCAGATTCTTTTTTGACATTTTTGGAAATTTTTTAAAATGTAAATTTAAAAAAAAAATCTTAAATTTAGTTTTTTTAAATACAAAATCAGTTTGAATTATTCCATGAATTATGAGAATTTTTTTATTGTCGTGAAACGTTTTCCATTTTTTTACAATTTGTTTATCAAATGTTGTAATCTCACTATTTGAAAGATTTTTAGATAATAATTTTTAAACTTTTAAAATCTTTGTCAATTCTCTCCTGACATTTATTTTCAGAATGAAAAAAAAAACAGTTTAAATTTTCCCAATAATTTTAAGAAAGTTTCTTTATTTTCTTAAAGTCTTTTAAACTTCTTAAAAAGCTTGGATTTTTTCGAAATATTCGAAAAATCACATTTTTACAAAAAAATTTCGGAATATTTTCAAATTTCAAATTATTTTTTTACTATTTGTAACACTTTTAAACCTTCTAAATATCTTTTAAAATTAGTTGAATTTTTTCATAAACTTTCTTAATATTCTGAAAAATTACAAAAATCTCATTCTACAGAATCTGCTTTGAACATTTTAGAAACCTTTTGTAATGTTTTAAAATCTTTTGTAATCTTTTGTAATTTTTTGAACTTTTTTTTAAATATTCTCTTGCAATTAATTTTTGAAAATAAAAAATCAGTTCAAATTTTCCAGTGAATTCTAAGCATTTTTTTTTATAATCGTGAATATTTTCAAAATCTTCAAGAAGGTTCAAAATTTTTATTTCCAAATATTCAAAAGTGTATATTTTTTTATATTTTTTAAAAATATTTTTGAAATATTTTCAGTTTATAACTTAATTTTGAATGTTTTTAAATTTTCGAAATATCTTAAACATACTCTTATTTTTTATAAATCTTGGCTATCTTGCTAATTGAAAGCTTTTGCTTCAAAATCTTGCGCATTCTTTTTTCGAAATTTCAGAAAATAATAAAAAATCTTTCGAAATATTTGTTAATTTTCTCTTGAAATATGTTTTAAAAAAGAAAAATAGTTTATATTTTCCCAGGAATTTTAAGAAATTCTTTTATCTTCTTGAAACCTTTTAAAATGCCTAAAAAGCTTTTTTATTTTTGAAATCTAAAAAAATCTACTAATAAAATTTTGTATATCTAAATGCTAGATACCTTTCTTACATTGAATTTAATTACTGTATATATTATTTGAATGACCTTACTTTTCTCATAAGCCTGAAGTTTGCAGACTTTTTGTAAGCGGCAAAAGTAATTTCGAGATGGTTCGAAAATTAATCGAAAATGACGTCATGCGCTTTTTAATAGATGGATTTATTATTTTGCACAAAAGTAAAATTTTCCTCATTCAATAGGCAAGCCTTCCTTAACGTTTATCGCGGTTGATAAATGACCGGAAGGAAGCCAGGGGCGGTTCTCTACACCGGAAGTTAGACAGGATGTGGTCTGTCGTCGATTTACAATATAAATTGAATTCTTGAAAGCTGACATTCTAATTCTAAATTTCAATACCTCGAGAGTAATCATGCAAAAAATCAAGGAAAATTAATTAGTATCTTTTTCAAATCTTAAAACTAACTAAAAAGCAAGGGAAATTCATAAGATCAGTTATATTAAAGTTCAAAATTAAATGCTCAAATAAATTGAATAAATAGTTTCTTTTTTAAATATTTACTACCTGACTCAATTATTTTTGAGAATTAAAAATGTAATTTTGAATATTTTATTATTAATTTTTTTTGTATAATTGATAAATAAAGTGTATATTATTCGCGAGGTTTTATTAGCCATGTGCTCGCTTTTAATCTGTATTTCTAGAGGCCGGAAACGTCCTTAAAACGGAAAACGGATATCCCGCTTCCAACGACATACGATCTCAACAAGTCGCGTTATTTTGGTTTCTTGCGGTTTTCACTCGGAAACTAAATTGCGAATTTAATTAAAAAGTTTAATTATTTAAATTTTAAAAATTATTTTTTCAAATTCAAATGTTCCAAATCTGAAAGGTTTTCTAATTCGAAGAATTTTAAAAGTGAATATCCGAAGAATTTACAATCAGATGTGAAGTGATAATTGAAAAAATGACCGATATAAAAAAAATTATAATTTACAAGGTCTTTAATTTGAAAAAGTTACAAAACTAAAAGCTTCGAAAAACTGAAAAACATTTGATATTAAACTAATTTTCGAAATGAAAAATTATCTAATTTACGGCCGTTATAAATTGGAAAGCGGACCAATTTCATATTAGATTTTATTTTTAAAAAATTGGTAAAACCATTTAAATGGATTAAATAAAATGGTTTTTGATAAAACTACATTTATAATTTGAAATATTTTAACCAGACATTTTTTATTGGTTTACATTGCGTTTTATATTAGGGTCTTGTATTAATTTGAATATTATTTAAATTTTATTTAGTTTAAGGATTTAAGTAATTTAACTATGCATCAAGCGTAGTTCACTTTTCAACCAAATAGTTCAAATCTAAGCTTAAAAAGATAAATTTTTTACAAAAAACTACAAATTTAAATTTAAATTTTCCAAACAAAGAGATACATTTTTTATTAAAACTATACATCTTCAACCAATACAATAATTTGTTGACAAAGCAGTTCTATTTTAAACCAACTTAAGTTGAATTTTCAACCATAAAATATAATTTTTTAACGAAAATTGTAATTATTCATGTTTAAACCAAAAAGGATTTAAACAAATAAAAAATAGTCGAACTCAATCAGAGAAGGCGAATTTTCAACAAAATAGTTAAATTTACAAAACCAAAAAGAACCAAAAACAAGGAATTTTGAACAAAAAAACATGATTTTTCAAGAAGAAAAAATAATTGTTAACCGAATTGTTGAATTTTCTAGAAATCCGATTACTTTTTGTCCAAGTAATTGATTTTTCAACCAAAAACACGAATTATTAACGGAGAAGGTTAATTTTAAACTAAAATGATGAATTATCAAACTTCTTAGAAAGTTTGAAATTTTTTTTCGAAATCTTCAAAAATTTAATAAATTTTTTAGTTTCTTGATTACTTCTCAAATTTGAAATTATTTTTCACCCATTTTTAAAGCATTAAAAACTTTCAAATCTCTTTTAAAATTATTCGAACTTTTCACAAATTTTTCGTAAAATTCTGATAAACAAAATTGCCTTAGAATCCTCCGTATTCTGTTCTGACAAATTTAGAAATCTTTTGTATAATTTGAAAATCTTTTTAAACATTCTCTGAAAGTTATTTTTTTAAACAAAAAAATCGATTTAAATTTTGTCATGAATTTTAAGATTTGTTTTATTATTGTGAAAATTTATTCTCGCTTCAAAATTTTCATTTCCAAATATTCGCAAATAATCCAATTAGATTCATTTTGAACCAAATCCGTGATTGTTTAAACAAAAACAGGAATTTTTAACGGAGAAAGTTAATTTTAAACTAAAATAATGCATTTGAAACTGTAATACTTAAAGTTTTAATTTAAATATAAATTTTCAACCAAGAAGATTAATTTTGTACCAAAAAAGTTTCTCCTCCTTCGTCTTTTCTATGCTTTTTCCAAAAAGTTAATTTTTTAAATTTTTAATCTTATGTCTTACGATTAAAAGGAAATCAACTTGTCCTATCGAAAAATGATTAATAATAAATTTATAGATCTTTTTAGGCGAACAACTGTTGTCTGATAGTTTAAGTTCATACCTTGTGTCGTTTTTTCAAACAAATTTAATATTTTCATTCAGAATGTTATTTTTTACGACTAAAGCAAAAACTACGTCTCCTATCAAAATTTATAGCTCTTTTTAGGAATAACAAGTTTTGCCTTATTTTTTCTCGTAGCTTACATCGAAAAGTGATTCATTCTTAATTTGTAGTTCTTTCCAGGGCGCGCAATTTAAGCTTTTTCATTTTTTTCGTATCTTGTATAGTTTGACCAAAAAATGGAATTTTTTGATTTTTCATTATTTTTGCTACGATCAAATTTGGAGTGTTCAACTTCTCGAACAAATTAAAAAAGTTGTTATCATAGTCCTGTAGGGCTTTCAAAAAGCAAAGTTTTTCATCTCTTGACTTTTTTCATATCATGCGTTGTTTGGGTTAAAATGTTTATTTTAGTTTGTTTCTTTGGATTTTGAAAATGCTATAACTTTAATAATTTTCTTTTTATAGAAAAAAGTCATGGGGATAAATTGATTGAGTTTCTGAGTACTATGAACAACCGTACATAAAATTTTTAAATCATGAAAAAATGTGGTTTCAAACATTTTTGTGTAGGATGAAATTTGGAATTTTCAACTTTTCGACCAAATTAAACAATGTCATCATAATCCTGTAGGGCTTTTAAAAAGCAAAGTTTTTCTTCTCTTGACTTTGTTCATATCATGCGTTTTTTGGCTTAAAATTTTCATTTATTTTGTTTCTTTGGATTTTGAAAATGTTATAAGTTTGATCATTTTCTTTTTATAGAAAAAAGTCGTGGGGATAAATTGTTTAAGTTTTAAAGTACTATGAACAATCGTGCATAGAATTTTTATATCTTGAAAATATGTGGTTTCAAACATTTTTTTTACATCAAATTTTTAATTTTAAACTTTTTTCCAAATTGAAAAAGTTGTTATCATGATCTTGTAGGGATTTCGAAAAGCAACGTTTTTCTTCTCTTGACTTTTTTCGTATCATGCGTTGTTTGGCTTAAGATGTTCATTTTAGTTTTTTTTTTGGATTTGGAAAAGGCAGTAAGTAAGTTTTGACTTTAAGTTTTGACAGTAAGTTTTGACTTTTCAAAAAAAAAAGTTAGGACAAATTGTTAAATTTTTTGAATTCTATGAATAACCGTACAGAGAATTTTTAAAGAAATACGTCAATTTTTAATTTGAATAAAAAAATCAATTGAACCAAGAAAGACGAATTTTTAACAAAATACATGAATTTTCAGCTACTAAAGGTGAATTTTCAAATTAAAAATGATTTTTTTTAAGTACCGTTAAATTTTCTATGGTAAAGTTAATTTTAAACCAAGAAGAAAGAATTATTGAGTTGTTGAATGTTCAAAATAAAAGTTAATTTTCAACCAAAAAATACAAATTTTCAACAGAAAAATGAATTTTAAACTAAGAAAGTGGAATTTTTGAACAAATGAATTACGTTTTTATCAAAAAAGATAAACAGTTTAACCCACAGGAAGATTTTTCTATTACAAAAAACAAATTTTGAACAAAACAGTTGAATATTCGAACAAAAAAAATTACTTTTCAATAAAATTGTTGAGTTTTTAAACAAAAAAAGTTATTTTTCATCAACAAAGATGAATTTAAAAAAAAAATCATTTAAAATGAAATTGTGGAATTACCAAGCAAAAAGTATTAAACTTCAACCAACAATAATTACATTTGAACATAATAGTTCAATTTTCAAATGAAAGATTTAATTCTTTAAAAAAGAGTAGAATTTTCAAGACCAAAGTTAATTCTAAACTAAGAAAGAAGTATTTTCAACTACAAACAATAGCATTTTCAACCAAATAGTTACATTTTCAAATAAAAAATGACTTTTCTACTAAAAAGATAAATTTTTACCCCAAAAGGACGAATTTTCTATTTAAAAAAGAAAAAATAATTGAATTTTTGACTAAAAAAGATTACTTAATAAAGTAGTTGAACATTCAGCAAAAAAGCCAATTTTTAACCATAAAATAAATAAATTTTAAAACAAAAAAAACATGTTCGAACATTTAAAGAAAAATGATTTAAGTTCAATCGAAAACTGTTTTATTAACAAAAAAATAGTCTAAAGCCTGTAAAAGCGTAAACAAATTTAAAGTAAAAATTAAAAAAGCTTTTGAATATTAACGCACTTAAACATTGCTCTTAACTCCGTTAGAAAGTTCAAAATCAATTTGTTTTTTTGTTGTTTACTACAAGAAAGTGCGTTAACAACTCTGTTCGCTAAGCATGATCATTTTTAGAAAACAAATTAAAAAAATTTTAATTAGTAAAAAAAAATTTGCAAGCAGAAAGGTTCGAACACGCGCCTTTCGGCCATGTACCAGAAGCGCTACTGCCTGAGCTACCGGCCATCCCAAGTCGATTTTTTCGGTAAAGGCCGAAAAACGCATAGTACTGCTTTCGAAAATTATTATTGGGATAATGAGCTTTAATTAAAAAAATTATTAACCGGAATTAAAATTTAAAATTGGCGGTCTCCCTTGTAAAGTTGGCAAAAAGATGCCGCTTCGCGCGAGAGGATGAGAACACATTGGCTTCTGTCTTCTGTGCCAGGAAAGAGTGAAGAGCAGTGAGGGGGTAAAGAGGGGGGGTGCGGGAAAAACAGACCGAGGGACGGAAAAAGGATGTCCTTCCGCCGGAAGTTGAGAGGTACAGGAAAGTCTCGAGCGCGGACTGCATTTCCAAGGAAATCGGCTACTTTTCATAACTGATCGCTCTTTGATTACTAAGCAGATTTTCAATTATCATCCAATGACAAACTGTTCCGATGCATATGGGACGGATCTAGTATTTGCTGTTCAAAAAAGTCTACTGCCTTTATTTTTTATCCGATTTTCAATTTTATTTTTAAATTGAAGAAAATTTAATTTTTAAGTAATCTTTCGGACGAGATTTTTAAATTAATCTTAGCTTGTGTTTGAATATTTAACTGAAAAGGGGCATAATCGGTAACTGGAGGTAGCCGGAAAATTTCATTTTCAAATTTTCCTGATTTTTCGATGGAAAAATTTTTGTTTTCCTTAAGATTAATGTTCAAAGAAAATAATTTCAATCTTGTAATATTTTTAACATCAAATTTGTCATAAACGAGATGAGACAATTTTAAGTAATAATTTATACTGTTAAAACTTATTTTTTTAAACAAAAAGTTACTTTTGTACCGTAAAAGATGAATTTTAAATCCAAAAGGGCAAATATTTAAGAAAACACCTAAATTTTCGACTAATAAAGATGAATTTATGACAATCTAGTTTAATTTTCAACAAAAAAGTTGAATTTTTAAAGAAATTGTTGAATTTTGAACCACATTATTGAATTTTAAAACTACAAAGATGAATTCTCATTAAAAAAAGTAGTTCAACATTTAATAAAAAAAAGACAAATTTTCAAAAACAAAAAAATAAATATTCTACAAAACAGATGACTTTTTCATACAATAATTCAATTTCCAACAATATAATTCATTTTGGTCAAAAGAGTTGAATTTTCAATCAAGCTTTTGAATTTTTAACATAATAATTAAATTCTTAACTAAATAATTAACTTTTTAAACAAATAGTTGAATTTGAAACCTACTAAGATTACGTCTCAAACAAAACGACGAATTTTTGCCCAGGAAGATAAATTAAAAAAAAAGACTAATTTTCAACAAAATACATGAATTTTAAAACAAAAGTTTTCAAAAAATAAAGATACACTTTTGAACAAAAATAATAAAACTTTACTCAAAAAATAAATGATAAAGAAACTGGTTTCGCTTTCACCGAAATAAATAAATGTTTAATTTAAAAGCGATAATTATAAAAAAAAATTGCAGTGTTCCTTTTTTTATTTAAAAAAGTTAGTTTTCGACCAAAAATGGATGCATTTTTAATCAGAACTAAGAAGTATCAAATTTCAACCAATAATAAAAAAACTAAATTTTCAATAAAAACATTTTTTAACAATTTTAAAGAACAAGACGAATTTTCAACTAAAATAATGGATCTTTAATTGAGATAGATTTTCTATTTAAAACATTAATCATCAACAACAAAAAGCGCAGTTTGTCATTAAATCAGGGTGGTCGTAGACTTCATTTTCAAAATTTCGTAACTTTTTTTTCTTACCAAATTTTTCATTTTCCTTCGACCCAGATGTTAATTTTCCCTATTCTAATACAAAATTGTAATTCTTTTAAAAATTTTCGGTTCTAAGTAAAAATTACACCGGATCACAAGATTTAAAGGACTTTAAATATTTCAAAATATAAAAAATCGTAAACTTTAATTTTATTAAAGAATAAAAAGACTTTTAATATTCATTTTCATCAAATGAAAAATCTGAGTCACTAAATAAAATTTCCGTAATTTCCCGGTTTTTGCCCGGTGAAAAAATGCTCGTTTGCACGGGTAGTAGTAGAGCTACGTGACTATCATACTACTTACCGACCGTGCAGGTTGTGTTCTATCTTAAGTTACCTATATGAGGTATTTATCAGCGGTCGGTAAGTGGTCTGATAGCCCCATAGCTCTACTACTTCGAGCGGATAAAAAAATTAATTTTTTACAAAACAGTGAAATTTTAAACCGCGAATATTAATTTTCTATTAAAACAGAGGATTTTTGAGCACAATAGTTTAATTTTTAACATAATAATTGAATTTTTAACCAAATATTTGAATTTCAAACCTAAAAAGATGAATTTTCAACCACAAAGAAGAATTTTCAATACCAAGATTAATTTTCTACCAAAAAAGACAATTTTCAAGTAAAATAATTAATCTGCAATGAAGAAAATTATTTTCAAATAAAGAAGTTCATCTTTCAACTAAAAAATACCAATTTTCTACCCCGTACGAACACAAAGAGCAATTAAAATATTTGCCAGGAATGGTATTATAAAATAAAACACGAACTTCCGAGAAGTTATATATGATATCTCATTGACACCGAAGATACTGATTACCACCGTCAGATTATTCCGGGTAGAGTATAATAATTTATTATTGATCTGAAATTAAAAAAAAATGACTGACGCTGATAACTTCCGAGAACTTGACCACTCGACACTCTTCACTATTAAATCTACTACTGTAAATCCCATTTTGATACTCTAAAAGTTACGAATTTTTTTTTTAATCCCATCAGGAACCAATTTCTTAATTCACTAAATTCCGAGGGTGAAATAATTACTAAAAAATATGATTACCTCTTTGTGAAGAATTATACTTATATTCTTGAGATTACTTTACCAAAAAGAATGACTTTTGTACAGAATTCTTGAATTTTTAACCAAATGGATCAACTCTACCAAATAGTTTAATTTTCAAACAAGAAGATTAATTTTCTACCTGAAAAGATGAATTTTATAGAAAAAAAACATGCAGTAGAATTCTGAATTAAAAAAGATAAATCTCCCATTAAAAGGAATAGTTAAATTTTGCACTAAAAATATTAGTTTTTAACGAAGAAGATTAATGTTCTACCGAAAAAGAAGAATTTTCAACCAAGTAGTAGAATTTTAAACCTCAAAAATATCAATTTTTAACCAAAAGTATAATAGTAATATTTTCAACTAAAAAAATTAATTTTTTACCCAAAAAACGAATTTTCATCAAATTTGTTTAATTTTCAAATAAATAGATAATTTTTCAACAAAATTGATGTATTTGCCACCAAAAAATAAATTTGAACAAAGTAGATCAAGCAAAAAGATTAATTTTTTTTTCAAAAAAAGATGAATTCTTGGGAGAAAAAGACGAATTTCAACAAAATAAATGAATTTCCAACCAAACTAGAAACGCATACGCGCGCGACCCACTAATTCACTTATAATTATTTTATTTGGAATTGAAGTTCAAGAAAATACCACGGTAATCATTTTCACTTTAATAACTTCTATTTGTACACGGCTTCGAAAGGGTACCCTCTCACGATGCAGAATAAATTATTGTGCAACACTGAACATTTTTGTGAAAGTTTGTAAAAAAGATCTAAAATGTCGGCGCGTAAAAATTTTCATAGAAATACATATTAAGCACCTAGATGGATATACGACGAAAGACCGGGTTGTGTACTAGAATTTCGAAAAGCCGGCTAAACTCGGGAGGTGAATTTCTGCAGTTTTCCTCTCATCTGGCCAAATTTTAGGCAACTGCGAGTAATTCGAATAAACTCGTTTGTGGCCGCATTGTAACTAAACTGTAGTAAAATTCATACAGTGATTTTAGACCGACCTTAGTAAAAAAAAGCTGACTCTATTCGTTGAAAAATAGCCAAATTCTGAATTTTTTATGCAAATTCTTTGAATAATTACTAATTCTTGTAAATTTAACAAATAATTTAGAAAAAAGTCGTCGCAAAGACCATCTTAGTTAACTTCTTAAACAAATTGTGTTTATTAATTGAGTAATACCCCAACCCTCAATATGTTTATGAAAATTGTTTAAATGATTAATAATTATTATAAATTTACAAAGTAACGTGGAGAATCATCATCGAAAGATATTCATAGTTAATTTAATTCTGTAAAAAAATTATGCCTCTTCCTTGAAAAATAGCCAGGCTACAAATATGTTGCTAAACATTTTTTAAATAAGTAATAGTTGTAGATTTTCAAAGCATCAAAGAAAAAAATCATCAGAAAGATACTCTCTGTTAATTATGTTAAAAAATGGAGCCTACTCGTAGAAAGAAAACCAAACTCTTAGTTTTTCAATTAAAATTCTTTCAATAATTAATAGTTCTTGTAAATTTGCAAAGCAAAATAAAAGTTTCATCGGATAGACATTCTTAGTTGACTCCGTAAACAAATTTACTTATAGAAAGAAAGAAAACTCTTAATTTGTAATTAAAATTGTTTAAATAATTTAGAGTTCTGGTAAATTTGCAAAGCAATATAGAAAAGAGTCATCGGATAGACATTCTTAGTTTACTCCATAAACAAATTGACTTGTAGAAAAAAGGAAAAAACTTTTACTTTTTTAATTAAAATGGTTTAAATAATTAATAGTTCTTGTAAATTTGCAAAGCAATATAGAAAAAAGTCATCGGATAGAGATTTCCAGTTGACTTCACAAACAAATTGGTATGTAGGATAAAGGCCAAACTTTTAATTTTTTAATTAAAATTGTTTAAATAATTAAAAGTTCTGGTAAATTTGCAAAGCAACATAGAAACGAGTCTTTGGATAGAAATTCTTAGTTAACTCCGTAAATAAATTTGCTTGTAGAAAAAAAGGCAAAAACTTTTACTTTTTAAATTGAAATGGTTTAAATAATTAATAGTTCTTGTAAATTTGCAAAGCAATATAGAAAAAAGTCATCGGATAGATATTTTCAGTTGACTTCACAAACAAATTGGTTTGTAGGATAAAGGCCAAACTTTAAATTTTTTAATCAAAATTGTTTAAATATTTAATAGTTCTTGTGAATTCACAAAGCACTATAGAAAAGGGTCATCGGACAAACATTCTTGGTTGACTCCGTAGACAAATTGACTTGTAGAAAAAAGGCCAAACGCTTAATTTTTAAATTAAAATTGTTTAAATAATTAATCTTCTTGTAAATTTGCAAAACAATATAGAAGAAAGTCATCGGATAGACATTTTTAGTTGATTCCGTAAACAAATTGACTTGTAGAAAAAAGGCCTAACTTAAAATTTTTTAATTAAAATTGTTTGAATAATTAATAGTTCCAGTAAATTTGCAAAGCAACATACAACAGAGTCATCGGGTAGACTTTCTTAGGTGACTCCGTAAACAAATGGACTCGTAGAAAAAGGGGCAAACTCCTAATTTTTTAATTAAAATTGTTTAAATAATTATTAGTTCTTTTGTAAAGCAACATAGAAAAGAGTGAGTTGACTGCGTGAACAAATTCACTCGTAGGAAAAAGTCAAACTATTAATTTTTAAATTAAGATTGTTTAAATAATTAATAGTTCTTGTAAATTTACACCGACACATAATAAATTAAACGTATTTTTTAAAGAAGAGCCATTTATGAAAATTGTTTGAACAATTACATTGTTTGAAGATTAAATAAATGGTAAAAGCCATAAATGAGCTTCACTCGAATTCGGTACGATCGCTGTAACTTAATCGCTAGGAATGTTACATCCAATAATGTAAAGAAATCCCTCGAACCTGTTACACTTTTCTATCACTCTATGGGAAGCTGCGACCAACTTTCAACTATAGGAACTATATGATAGGATAAGATAGTAGCATTTTCAATTAAAAAAGAAAAATACTTAACCAAAAGTTGAAATTACATTTTTAAATTAAAAAATTAATTGTTGGCACGAAAAACGAGCTCTCAATAAAATGGTTCAATATTCAACTAGGGATAAATTTTTATTAACTATTGGAAAAATTTTCAAACTGAAAATTTAATTTTTAATAACGTGGTTTAACTTTTAACCGAATAGTTGAATTTAAGCGAAAAAAGATTAATTTTCAACCAAAAATGCGAATGCTAGATTTTTAGGCAGAAACTACATTTGCAACCAAAAAAACGAATTTTCAAACATATAGTTTAATTTAAAAACAAAAAATTTTCAATTAAAATAAAGAATCTTTAACCAGATAACTGATTTTTTTAAAATTAGTTAATCTTTCAACAAAAAAATATAAATTCTTAACTAAAAATGAAGTAGTTACATTTTAATTAAAGAAAATTAATCTTCAACAAAAAAAACAACAAATCTTTACCAACAAAAAAAACAACAAATTTTCAACAAAACAGTCTGAAACTATTTAAATTACCTATGTAAATTAATTTGAAATATCTGGATTACAAGTGGATTAACCTGAATTACTCTAGATTACAAGTGGATTACCGGAATGTACCCTAGATTTTTTTGATTAAAAGTGGATTACCCCGGGGTAAAGTGGATTATTCCGCATTACAAATGTACGACTTCGAATTATAAATGGATTGCAAGAGGATTAATTGCATAACTTGAATTAATCCGGTTTCACTGGATTAAAAGTGGATTTAAAGTAGATTAACTTCGATTACAAGTGGATCATTCCGGAATACTTTGGTTCCTCTGAGTGACTGGAATTACTCCTGATTAAAAGTGGATTACTCCCAAAGAGTAATAATTACAAATTGATTATTTCGAATTGTAACTGGATTACAAGTGGATTACTCTGGAATACTGAGATTACTGTGAATGACTTAAATTACTCGGGATTACGCTGAATGACCTGAATTACTGTGGATTACAATTGGATTACTCCTGAATAAAACAGAATTATGAATTGATTCCTTCGGGGTATAACTGCATTACAAGTAAATTTTCTTGGATTACAACTGAATAAATCTGGCATACTTTACTTATTCTGAATGATTACCACTAATTGTAACTGGATTACAAGTGGATTACTGTGGAATAGAACTGAATTACAAATTGAATACTTTAGAGTATAACGGGATTACAAATGGATTACTCTGGAATACTGGAATTACTCTAAATGACTTTCGTTACTCGGGGTTATAAGTGGATTACTTTGAAAGAAAATTGAATTACAAATTGATAAATTCGGATTATAACAGGATTACAAGTGAATTACTCTTGGATAATGGGATTACTCCGAATTACTTCAATTACTCGGAATTACAATTAGATTACACCGGGAGAAATTAATTACAAATTTATGACTTCAGAGTATACGGATTACAAGTGGATTACTCTGAAATACTAGGAATTACTCTGAATTACTTCAATTACTCGGAATTACAATTACATTACTCCGGAAGAGAACTGAATTACAAATTTATCACTTTAGATTATAACAGGATTGCGAATGGATTACTCTAGGATACATGATTACTCTGAATGACTTAAATTACTTGGAATTACTCTGAATGACTTGAATTACTGTGGATTACTGCGAAGTAGAAATTAATTACAAATTAATTACTTCGAATTATAACTGGATTATAAGTGGATTACTCCTGAATTACTCTGGATGACTTAAATTACTGGGATTACTCTGAATAACTTGAATTAATGTGAGTTACTCTGAAATAGAACTGAAATAGAAATTGATTACTTTGGATTATAACTGGTTTACAAGTGGATTACTCTGGAATACTGAGATTACTCTTAATGGCTTAAATTAGTCGGGATTACTCCGATTTATACTGTATTAATTACATTACACCTCATTAACAGAGTTGCCTCCCCCCCCCCACTAAATTAAAAAAAATCGTTCGATTCTCAAAAAAGTGATTCAAATAAATAATAATTTAATATGCAAGCATTTATTTAATCTTCTCTTGTTAAAACCTGCTAGGAAAATAAATAAAACGAAAACCCGACTTATATTATTAATTTGTGCATACAAATCAGGCCTCTCGTGTTTTCCGCACGAGACAAGCTTCTCGACATATGTTAATGAATTTATTTATTTTTATTGCCAACGAAGATCGATTGCGAGATCGGTTAGGAGAGATTTAAAAAAAGATAAAAAGAAAAGATAAGAGGAAAAAGCAGGTAGTCAAGAGGAAAATAAAGAATTTGCCGGATATCCGTTGGACGTCAAAGCCTATCGAGGTCGTTCCAGAACGCAGGAACTGATAAGGAAAAAAATAGAGGGAGTTATTATAATCAGTGATGATGAGCTACTAGTTTCTTTGAACTAATTACTTTTTTTTGTATACTAGTTACATTCTTTTTATCAAGGGGCCGTAAATAAATTACGTAAATTTTTTTGGTAGGGGAGGGAGTGTAGGTCAACCATTTTTCTATCACTAAAAACAAATTTTAAATTTGTATTTAATATAAATATTATTTGTAAGCTTTTATTTTAAAAGAATTGAAAATAAACTTTAATATTTACTTAAAATGTTATTCTTTAGTCAATGAATGATAAAAATTTGTACACAGGTGTTTCGAGTTTTTACCAAGTATAATTTTTTATAGTAGGGAGCCAATAAAATATTTCGTATTATTTAAAACAATCAATTCGGAATATCAGTTTCGCGAGTTTATTATAAATAATTTTTCTATCGGTTTCTGAAGATTCTAACCATATGTCTAATTTAGAATGCTTTGAAAAATTGTATTAAAATACATTCTTTAATATAAAGCAGCATTGATTAATTAAATAATAAAATACTAGTTAAAAAATAACAATTCATTTCTTGAATTTCTCTCTAAAATACCAAATAGTTGAATTTCAAATAAAAAAGATCAATCTTCAACCAAGTTTCTGTATTTTGAACTAAAAAAGATGAGTTTTCAACCAAAAATGAAATAGTTATATTTTCAGTTGAAAAAAATTCTCCACGAAAAAATTCAACCACAGTGATGAAATTTCAATTAAAATAATGAATCTTAAACTGCCATAAATAAATTTTAAACCAAAGAGATGAATTTTCAACAAAAGTCTTTAACTTTTAACTAATAATTTTAAATAAAATGATAAATAGTTAACTGGATCATTTGAATTTTAAACGAATGAGATAAAATTTGGTACAAATTTCCAACAAAAGATTAATTTTCTACCAAAAAGACGAATTTTTAACTAAAAGAGATAAAATTTCAACCAAACATTGAACACTTAATTTTTCAGTTAAAAAAATTAATGATCAACTAATGAGATGGATTTTTAAATCAAATTATGAATCTTCACATGGAAAAGTTGAATTTTCAACGAAAAAATCAATTATAAAAATTAAATTGGAATGCTTGAATTTTCAAACAAAAAGAGTAATTTTCTAGGAAAAACAAAACATTTTCCATTAAAATACATAAATTTTCAAGAATTTTTAACTGAAAAAGACAAATTATCAACCTAAAATGAAATAGTTAAATTTTCAGTTAAAAAAATTAATTTTCAACAAAAAACTGATGCATTTTTTTCTAAAATTATGAATCGTCAACTGGAATAGTTAAATTTTAAACGAAAAAGATCAATTTGCAACTAAAATAAAGAACCTTTAACTGGAATAGTTAAATTTTCAACCAAACAGATTAATTTTCAACTAAAAAGATTAATTTCTACCAAAAGATATTAATTTCCAAACACATGCACAAATTTTCAACTAAAAAATATACATTTTCAAACAAAGAGATAAAATTTTAACTAAAATGATAAAATTATCAACTGGAATATTTCAATGTTCAGTTAAAAAAATTAATTTTCAACCACCAAAAATGATGTTTTTAACAAACTGGATAAAGTTTCAACTGTAATAATTAAATTCTTAGTTTAAAAAATATATAATTTTCAGCTAAGGATAAAACGAATTTTTAACAAAATAACTCAGTATTAATTTTTAATTAATTTAAATTAATTTTCAATTAGGAATTTAAATTTCAACCAATTAGTTAAAGTTTCTTTAGATAAATGGATTGTGAATGAAAAATGTCGTAGTTGATATTTCAATCAAAAAATATTTCAAGTTGTAATCAAAAACAGTTTAATTCAACCAAAAAAGACGACATTTCAACATGAGTTAAATTTTTAAGTATGCATAGTTTTTCTATCTAAAGAGAAAATATTGTAAATAATGTAAAACATTGTAAATACTTGAATTTTCAACTAAGAGCTTTCAAATTCTACCCAAAAAGAAATGAATTTTCAACAAAATAGTTCAATACAGTAAAATAAAGATACTTTTACAAATGAAAAATCATTTCTATTAAAGTTTATATTGCAATAAAAAAATAAATAAATAAATAAGCACACTAGCAAAAAAAATCCCTGACATTTCTATGTATTTGAAAGCAAGGAAGAGTGGGGCTCAGTCGATAGCGGGGCTGAGTCGACCGTGGGGCTTAGTCGACACTTGCTTTTTTTTTAAAATAAAAATACAAACCATATGAACTTGATTTTTTTTAATAAAAGTGTTTTTTGAAGTCAAAAGTTTTTTTCGGCACTTGTTAAAAATTGTGTTTTTCTTTTGTGTACCATAGTCAACCATAATTCAAGTATATTCAACATACTTAAAGAAGATGCTAAACATGATTCTACTGTTAAATTTTAATTTTCTGATGATTTTTAATGTTTTTCGGTTACAAATATAAAAAACTGCCGCGTGGGGCTTATGCGACGCCGAGTAAGTCATTGTGCTAAAAAAATCTTGTTTGACAACGTATTAGGTATTGTATCGAGAATTTAGTAAGCTACAATTATAAAACCTAAAAAAATGTGTCCGCATTTTTTGTTAAATTTTTGGTTTGTTTTATTGGTTATTATTATTCATGCAATTATTTCAGAAAGAGAAGTCAACATAACCTAAAAATTAAGGTGAGAAGAATAGGAGGGGGGTCGTTGCTGTAGACAATAGTTCTTGCTACGTCCCCTAGGTGGCGCGGATCTCACATTTTGCCACAATCTATAAGTACCCCCCCCCCCCCCCCCCCCCCCCCCCCAAATACATTAGAGTGGGCACACCGTGGGGTACATTCTCATCGCGCGCTATGCGCGCGGCTCGCTACGCTTGCACGTTTGAGTGCGCCTATGGCGCGCAACGGTTCAATCTCGCGCTTCGCGCTCGGATATTTATTCTTTACATTTGGAATGCTTGAAAAAAACTTTATCAAAAATATCTCTTTTAGATGGCAGTATTTATATGCGTCTTCATATTATGAATTGTCTACTTAATTAAGTAAAGTCAAAGAATAAGTTTCTCAAAGCTCTGTAGGCTTTGAGGTAGACATTCTCATCGTGAAACTCGCGCTGCGCGTTCGATTTGGACAGACATTTGTAAACAGGTTTTGTTGAATTTTTTTCTCGTAACTTTCGTCGTTTTTCCACACATTTTCTTTATTTTATTTTTTTTTCAACGTTATTTTTCACGAATAAAACAAAAGGTACGCGTCCTATCAAGAAGTAATTCTTAACGAAATTGTAGATCTTTTTTGGAATGACATTTTTTTTAATTCGTGTTTTTTCCCTGCATAGTTTGTCTACAAAATTCAACTTTTTATTTTTCATTATTTTTTTGTGCAATCAAAATTCTAATTTTTGATTTTTGAAGAAAATCCAAAAATTTGTCATGATAATATTGTAGGTCTTTTAAAAATCAATGTTTTTCTTCTCTTGACTTTTTTTCATATCGTGCGTTTTTTGGCTTAAGATTTGGATTTTCGGTTGATTTAAAAGAATTGGAAAACGCTATATCTCTGAGAATTTTCTTTTTATCGAAAAAAGTCATTAGGATAAATTGTTTGTTGTTTTTAATACCCCCACACTCCTATATATAAATATTCCCTGACAATATTGCAGTTTTTCCAGGTAGGGCAGACACCCTAGGTTACCAAAGTAAAGGTTTAGGGAAAAAGAAAAACGAGGGTGATAAAATTAGTAATCCGAGGAAATAGATAATAACAAAGGGGGAGGGTCGGTAAGGCCGGTTTTTGGCCTAATTTATTTTTGGACCAAAAAATCTGAAAAAATCATGGTAGTATCTTATAAGTATCCCGA
>NC_046661.1:82108352-82110990 GCF_010883055.1 Belonocnema kinseyi | reverse complement strand
GAATTTTTCTGAGGTCAGATTCGGATTCAGCGCAGCAAAAACCTTCGGGTATAGTAGGTCTGGTCTCTGGTTCTGAGAATTGTTGGCCTGTGTAATTAATCAACATAGCATCGTATTTCAAAATCATCAGTAACATTTTATATCCAACTAAATTATCGATCCAACTGTACCTAATACGTTGCCAAAAAAATTTTTTTTTTAAATTAAAAAACAAAAAAATTATCAGCTTAGCGCCACTCTCCCCTACATTAATTTGATATTTTATTTCCTTGATGTTTGCAATGGTCTTCTGGAAGTTAATTTTTCGGCAGAATAAAACTACCATTATAAATTTAGGAGACACTATTTCTTTCTAGAGATAAAATATTCTGACGGTCGTTTATCAACTGTACGAGAAATTTAAATAAAAAATAATTGGTCCCGACGACACTAATGTCGATATTCATGAGTTTATCAATTAGCATTTGGCAAGAAGCTCGAGTCAGCTATAGATTTAAAGGGACATTAAAAAGACAGAGAATTATAATAATATAAGAAACCAGTAGAGCCAACAACGCGTGTCGTTCTCGGCGGGGTTTCGTCTCAAATTTATAATATATTACGCACGAAATCCAGTACAGTGCAGCCAACTGCTGTCCCGCATTCGTCATTGTTTATTGCCTCGGATTACTAATTTTATTACCATCGTTTTTCTTTTTCATCAAACCTTTGCTCTGACAATCCAGGGTGTCTATCCTACCTGGAAAACCTGGAATTTTCAGGGAATTTTTATATAGGGAAGAGTAGGGCTAAGTCGACACTTTTTTTTAAGTCGTTTTAAATTTTTTTTTAATTTGGTAATTGGCAAGTTGGATCGAGAATTCAATTGGTTCAGAAATTTAACTGATGATTTTTAATCACGATGCTTTGTTTATCAATTATTAATAAAAAGTGAAGTGATGGAAAATCTGTGGGACGAAAAATCGTGAGGCTAAGTCCACAACCCCAGGGACTAAGTCGACACTCCCTAGGGGTTAAGGCGATAGTTGACTAAAATGTTTGAAAAAAGAATAGGACACATTTTTTTTTATTGTTGTAGCCAACTAAATTCTCGATCCAAAAATACCTAATATGTTTTAAAACAATTTTTTTTGCATTCTCTTCCTATAATGACATGGTATTAGTTTTATGTAAAATCGGACATGGTCGGTTTTCATCAAATCTTCTTGTTTTAAGAACCAATGAGTCAGAAAAAAGGATTTTTACAAAGATGCCTGTCTGTCTGTATATATGTCTGTATATCTATCTGTATAATATAGGCAAGATGACGTACTTCTTGTCGACTAAGCCCGACGCGCTAATTTTTCAATAAAAATACGAATTTTCAACGGAGAAGAATAATTTTTAATGGAGAAGATCAATTTTCAACTACAATTAATTATATCCAACTAGAATAGATGCATTTTCACCTAAAAAATAAACTTTCAACAAAAAAAGATTTTTCAGCAAAATAGTTCAATTTTCAACTAAGTAGTTCAACTGTCGACCAAGAAGATTAAATTTTCACCAAAAAGACCAATTTTTAACAAAATACATGAATTCTCAATAAAATAGTTGAATCTTTAACTAAAAAAGATAAATTTACAATAAAAAAGGACAGTTAAATTTGCAGTAAAGGAATTAATTTTTTATCGAAAAAGACGAAGTTTACATAATAAAACATGAATTTTAAACGAACTATTTGCATTTTCAACTAAAAAAGATAAATTTTCAATAAAATACATGAATTGCAAAATTTATGATTAAACATTAATTTTCAACCAAGAAAGTATGCATTTTTAGCAAAGCAGTTAAATTTTCAAACAAAAATATACATTTGTAACTAAAATGTTGAATCTTTTACTGGAATAGATACATTTTCAGTTAGAAAATAAATTTTCAATAAGTAAACAACAATTATTCATCAAAATATTTATATTTGCAACAAAAGACTTTTTCAGACTTTTTTCAAATTTCAAACAATGTTCGACTAAAATGTCGAAACTTAAACGAAGAAATTAATTTTTAACAAAATTGTTAAATTTTCTACAAAGAAATCATTTTTTTAAACAAGAAAGATCGATTTTAAACGAAAAATGCAAATAGTTGATATTTTAACCAAAAAATAACGATTTTCAACAAAATGCTTACATTTTCAACCAAAAAGATGAATTTTTAACTGAAATCATTATTGTTAACCAACTAAAAACGATCAATCTTCTACTGAAATATTTATACTGTGAGTTGAAAAATATATTTTCAATAAAAACCAAACGCTTTTTGTACCAAATAATGACATTCTCAACTAGAGAGATACATTTTTAACCAAAAATATAATAGTTAAATATTCAGTGATTCAGTGATTCAGTTCAAGGTCATGACCTTAAACCTGACGCGATAAAGGTTAGCGGACACCAGGTTCGTAATCAGCGACCCCAAAAACCTATAACATATTTTTTTTTTTAATTTTTTACCGTTTTTTCTCGATTTGACCTTCAAATGACCTTGAACCTGAATCGATAGAGTTCAACGGATGCCAGATTCGTAATTAGCGACTCCAAAAACCTATAACGTATTTTTTAAAATTTTTTTACCGTTTTCTCTCGATTTGACCTTCCAA
>NC_046661.1:82066752-82108252 GCF_010883055.1 Belonocnema kinseyi | reverse complement strand
GGATTCGGATTCAGCGCAGCAAAAACCTTCGGGTATACTAGGTCTGGTCTCTGGTTCCGGACCTTTGTCAAATTTTGTCGGCCTGTGTTATTTAAAAAAAATGAAGTGATGGCAAATCTTTTAAGCGAAAAATCGTGGGGCTTAGTCGAAACTAATGGTGCTAAGTCGAAACTTAATTTATTTTTTGAAGAAAAAAAAACACGGTTTTTAAATTTTTATTATTGTAGTCAATTAAATTATTGATCCAGCAATATCTAATAAGTTATCAAACACAATTTTTTTACTTAATTCTCATTGTATATAGAATTAAATACAAAAAAAGTAAATTTAAAAAAAAACTCTTGAATTTTCAATCCAATTTTCACATTTTCAATCAAAAACATAATAGTTAAATTTTCAGTAAAAAAATTCAATTTTCAAATGAAGAAGAAACTAATTTTCATCTAAAAAAGATTTAAACTTTACGTCAAGAACAGATGAATTTTCAGCTAAAAATCTGCATCTCCAACCATAATATGAATTTTGGAGAATGTAGAATTTTCGACAAAATACATGAATTTTTAGGAAGAAACAATTTTTCTAAAAATTATATTAATTTTCAACCAAATAATTGAATTTGAAAAAAAACACATTATGAATAAAGAAGAAGACAAATTTTTAACAAAATACATGAATTTTCAAATAAAATATTGAATCTGCCACTGAAATAGTTCAATTTTCAGTTCAAAAATAAATTTTCAATAAATAAAAAACGATTCTTTTTTGATAAATAAGAAAATAATTTTTCAGTAAAAAAGATTTGAACTTTAAATAAAAAAAACAGATAGATTTTCAACTAAAATTATGCATCTCCAACCAAAATATCAATTTTTAAGAATGTAGAATTTTCGACAAAATACATAAATTTTTAGGAAGGAACAATTTTTCTAAAAATTACATTAAAAAATTTTAAATATATAATATAAAAATATATATGAAAAATTTTCCATAAATAAAAAACGATTTTTTTATCATAAAAGTAGTTTTTCAACAAAAAATGCAATAGTTGATATTTTAACCCAAAAAGAATGAATTATTAGCAAAATAATTATATTTCCACCAAAAGAGATAAATTTTCAACCAAACAGGTAATTTTCGATCAAATAGTTCAATTTTACACCACAATAATATAATTTTTAAACCAAAAAGATCACTTTTAATAAAATACTTCAATTTTCAATAAGACACTTGAATTTTCAATCCAAAGTTCAAATTCTCAACCAAAAATAGTATAGCTAATTCTTCAGTGATAAAAATTATTTTTTTTACAAATAAGAAAATAATTTTTCAATAAAAAAGATTTTAACTTTAAATATAAAAACAGATGGATTTTAAACCAGAATTATGCATCGCCAACCAAAAAATGAATTTTTAACCAAAGTAGAATTTTGCATAAAACATGAATTTTTAAGAGGAAAAAGAAATTATTAACCAATTTGTTAAATTTTCTACGAGAAAAAAATTCAGAAGAATAGTTTAATTTTCAAAATACATGAATTTTCAACCAAACAGTTGAATTTTGAACAAAAAATGCTAAATTTACAATGAAAAAAAAAAACAGTTAAATTTTCAGTAAAAGAATTAATTTTCTATCGAAAAATATGTATTTTCGAAAAATACATGAATTTTTAACAAAGTATTTGAATTTTTAAGTAAAGAGAATAAATTTTCAATAAAACACATGAATTTTTAACTTAAAAAGATTATTCCTTTACCAAAAATCATAGTTAAAATTTATGTACAAAAATTAATTTTGAAACGTGAAACAATAAATTTTCAACAAATCTGTTAAATTTTCAACCATAAAGATGAATTTTCTACAAAAAAGATGAAGCTTTAACGAAAAAATGACTTCTTAACTAAATAATTGAAATTTTATACAAAGAAATTAATCTTTTTTTAAATGAAGATCAATTTTAAGAAAAATTTAATAGTTGCTATCTTAACCAAAAAAGAACGAGTTTTTAACCAAATAAAAACATTTTCAACCAAAAAGATGAATTTTCATTTGAAATGATTATTGTTAAACAGAAAAAATTACTTTTTAAAAAAGTTGTTAAATTTTTTATGAAAAATGTAATTTTTGAACAAAGGTGATGAATTTCCAACTAAAATTATCAATCTTCAACTGAAGTTAAAAAATATATTTACAAAAAAAAAAGGATTTTTTATCCAAACAATTACTTTAAATAAAAAAAAGATGAATTTTTAACTAAAATTATGTATCCTCAAACTAAAAAATACATTTTTAACAAAGTACAATTTTCGACGAGATACATGAATGATCATGCAGAAAAAAATTATTAACTAAGTTGTTGAATTTTATGCAAATTAAATTAATTTTCAACCAAAGAGTTGATTTTTCAACCAAAAACACAAATTTTCAACTAAAAAAGATAAAATTAAAATGGAAAAAAGAAAATTTAAATTTTCACTTTAGAAGTTAATTTTCTACCGAAAAAAATAATTTCCAACAAAATATACAAAGTTTCAACGAAGTTATTGAAATTTCGATTAAAAAAGATCAATTTTCAACCAAATAGTTGAATTTTCAACTAAAAAGATAAATTTGAAATTCAAAAAAGAACAGTTAAATTTTCACTTAAATAAAAAGCAATTATTTCGATAAAAAAGTCTAATTTTCAACAAAATACATTATTTATCAACCGGCTAGTTGAATTTTAATCGTAAAAAGAATTATTGTAAAAAAAATCTTGTGTAATTTTTAACCAATAGGTTGCTGCATTTTCAACAAATAAAAAAATAAAATCTATACCAAAAGAGATGGACCTTCAAACAAAAAATTAATTTTGAACAGAATAGTTGAATATATAATTTAAAAATTAATTTTTAACCAAAAACGTTTTTCTATAAAACAAAATGAATTGTCTAACAAGAAATTTGCATGTTGAAGCTAAAAACGAATGCTTTAGATAACCACTGATTTTACAATTCGAAAACATTATTTAAATTTTCAACGAAATAGTACAATTTTCAACTAAAAGTATTAACTTACAACCAAAACCAGTTGGATTGTTTTATTGAAAATTCATAAAAATAAGGAGAAAACGATCAATTTCATAAAGAAGGGGAAAGAAGGGGAATAGGAGAAAGAGTGAAGCCTTCACTTTAATTTTCTCCCAAAGTTACTTTTCTCACGGGAGATTGCGAACGTTTTTATATACATAAGAGTTTATTGTTGTGCCAAAGAGTCTTCTTTAAATAAGGAAATGCCGGATTATTTTTTCTGCAATTTCATCTATTTATCTAAAAATTCGAAACCTCAGAAGATTGGGAACGACGTTTTTCAACTATTTGACGAATGGGAACGAACCGCGATTTAAAATCGCGATTTGTTTGCGAGATCACGTCGCTGTCGATTTTTCCTTTCCGGATTATTTTCACATCTCAATATCCCTCCGACTTTTCCTATTGGATTCTCTTTCCTTTCTTTCTTTATTTCTCTGCTTCTGTGCGCGAGAATCCATTCACTAGTTCACCGTAACCTCCGAGCAATCCTGACCTAAGCTAACATTTCGTGACAACCGACATCCGGCCAGGATCATCACTGATCATAGAGAGGAATGGAGACAATTCAATTTCAAACCAAGAAACCTTCACAATAGCCGAAAAAGTGAGGTTATGTTCTCTTAAATTCATCGAAAAAGAATCAATCGGCCTTTAAATGTTTTGTGCTATTTGGAAGATCCAATTCCTAGAAAACTGGCTCTTAAACTCAATTTCTAGAAGAGTGGTTCGCGAATGAAAACGCGAAGTGAGCCACCTCACGTTTTCGGGTTTCATTATTTCCTCTAAAAATGGATTTAAAAAGCTAATTTTTATAATAACAGATCCTCTTGATGGCACAAATCGTTTTATATGTGTGGTTTCATTTTAAAATTAAAAATTGTAAAAAATATGCATTTCCTAGTTTCTAACCTCTTCATTATTTATATTATATGGACAAAGTTAGTATTTAAAGGTAAATTATTATAAATTGTACAATAAACTTCAAAGTTTAAATGAATTTAAATTCAAACCTGCCGAAATTAGAAAACCACTCCATAAAAAAATGTAATTGTACAATTCTAAAGTGGTAGCCTAAAAGTAAAAGAATTAAAGCATTTTTATTTCAAACTCTTTAAACAGAATAATGTAAATTTCAACATTTTCAAACAAAGTTCCATATCTCTTTTAAATAACCTTTAGAAAGTTTTCAACTTAATTATTGAATAATTAAGGCTTTTAGTCACAAATGGGAAAAATTTAAGCAATTTACTTTCAAAAATCGTCAATGTTAAAGTGTTTACATACAAAAATCAAATTTGTAATCCATACCAGATTTATCTTTACTGCCAAAATTTAAGTTTGTAATAATTTTATTAACAGAATTAAATTTTTTGAATATAGCCACTTTAATTTTTTAAAGCATTCCAAAATGAAGTTATTTAATCTCACAATATTTGATATGTATTAGAAAGTGTCATTTAAAATGACTAGATAGATTTCTTCTTAAAATAATTAAGAATTAAAATAATTCTCGCATTTCCTGAGTCTAAAAAGTGAGGTTATGTTATCTTAAAATCAGTAAAAAAGAACCAAACTTCTTTTAAATTTTTCGTGCCGGCTGGAAAAGACTATTCTCATAAAATAACCTCATATACTCAATTTTTAGAAGAGTAATTCGCGATTAAAAAGGTGAAGTGGGTCACTTCGCATTTTCTTTTTACGTAATTTCCTCTAAAAATGGATATTAAAAGCTGAATTTTATACGAAGGGATCGTCTCGATGGCATGAATCGTTCAATATACACGAATTTACTTTGGAACAAAATACATAGTGGAAAATGCACATTTCCTGGTTTCTAACCTCTTTATTATTTAAATTATGTGAATGCTATGAGAGAGACAGCATCCCGGAACCTAGAGTCAAGCAACATTCAACCACCTACTTATCTGTTAAGACTTTCAAAATTAGTATTTCAAGATAAATTATTCAAAATTGCACAATAAACTTCAAATTTGAAATAAATTTAAATTCGAAGCTGCTAAACTTAGACAGCATCTGAATTACAAAAAATTGAGATGTACAATTCTACAGTAAAAGCCTAAAAGGGATAGAATTACACCATTTTTATTTGAAACAGAATAATTACAAATTCAAAATTTTCAAACAGAGTTTATTAAAAATTAAAACCAACATTAAAACGTTAAATATAAAAAATTTGTACATTTAGGACAAGAAAAATTCGACAGATTCAAACATAATCACCGACTTAATAAACTTTTGAAATTTTTAAACTTAATTATTGAAAAATATTAAAGCTATTAGTCACAAATTGGAAAAATATAAATAATTTAAATTTTAACGAACCAATTTAGTAGTTAGTAATTAGAATTACACCATTTTTATTTAAAACAGAATAATTTCAAATTGAACATTTTCAAAAAGAGTTTATTAAAAATTAAAACCAACATTAAAACATTGAAAACAGAACAATTTTACATTTACCAAAAAAAAATTCGACAAATTCAAACATAATCACCGACTTAATCAACTTTTGAAAATTTTTAATTTAATTATTGAAAACTATTAAAGCTGTTAGTCACTAATTGGGAAAACATAAACAATTTGAATTTTAACGAAACAATTTTTATTACACAATCTAAGCATCGTATTTATTAAATTCAAAATTATTTAGTTTTAAGCGCTTTCAGTTTTAAATTAAGAGTGCTAATTTACAACCCTGCAGTTTTTAACGTTTTATATTTGAAACCAAACAATTTGAAATTATTAATAAATGAGCAGCCTTAAATTTCAAAAAAATGAAAATTAAAGATTTTATATAAAGAAACTAAACTTTTAATTCAGAACAAATTTAAATTCATCTTTAATGTCCAAACAAAAACTAAGAATTAAAAAAATGCTCTCATTCCCTCAATCTAGAAAGTGAGGTTATGTTGGCTCAAAATCGTCCAAAAAGAAACAATCTTCTTTTAAATATTTTCTGCCACTTGGAGGCGCCAATTACCAAATAAACAGCTCTTCAACTCACTTCCTAAAAGAGTCATTCGCGAATAAAAACGCGAAGTGGCTCACTGCGCGTTTTCATTTTGCGATATTTCCTCTAAAACATGGATATTAAAAGCTGAATTTTATAAAAAGAAATCTTCTCGATGGCACGAGTGATTTGATATATTTGAATTCATTTTAGAACCAAATAAAGCGTGAGAAAGGGACACTTCCTGGTTTCTAACCTCTTTATTATTTAAATTATGTGGATGCGATGGGAGAGACAGCATCCCGGAACCCAGAGCGAAGATCCAGCTCTGCAGTGTGCAACCACCTACCTATCTGCTTGACAACCCACCTAGAGTCAAAGAGATATGTAGCTGCGTGTGCGTTAAGGTGGGCCGCGGAGGTTTATTCAGGTTTATTCAAGTCTTTTATGCCACCACAACGACGACCACAGAAAATTCTTTACTTCGCCCGCGCATAGAAAGCAGCCACAACCATATACTTAACCCACATGCACTGCTACGTGTTTTGCCAAGCTCCATATCGTTGGATCCCTAAATTCACTTGTCGGTTCTGAAGCTACCTACAGCTGAGTCTACAGCTACAGAAGAGATTTTAAATTAGATTAGTTTTAAAAAATGAAAAAAAAAAGTTGTGTGATCTTTCTAACTTTGGACCAGACTTTACAGCTCAGAAATAATTACAATTTAAATAAATTGGTTCAACTTTTAAACAAGTATAGTTGAATTTTTAACCTAAGAGCTTAATTCTGAAACAAGGATTATAACTAATAATTTTGATGTTAATTTTGTTTTTGTATAATGATTTGAAAACAAAGCAACACTTTCTTCGACCGACAACATTTATAAATTTTAAAATCATAGATTTTTCTTTATGTTTTTCGGTGCATATGAAATAAAAATAAAATTGAGCCAAAAAAACCATTTTTCGAACTCAGAATTTATTTGATTAAAAACTCTTTTCTCAATCTTTGACGTTTCCGTTCCAATGCGTACCTTTTTCAAAAGGTTTTAACGTAAATAATTATTTTTTTACAATTAGTAATTTAATGGAGAACAATCATTAGAAATAATTTCACAGATTAATTTAAATGTTTTACCTGAGTTTCAGAAGTTAATTAAACATGAGATTAAATTCGAAAAGTAAAAAACAAAAGAATAACAATGTCATTTTTGAAATTTTCCAGTCAAAAGTTTTTTTCTGAGCCAATTAAAAAAAAAGACGAAAATGTTAGTTTGAAGTCTCAAAACTTAAAGAAACAATTTTATTTTACTTTTTTTGTCTAGTGGTTAAGTAAGAACCCAAATAGACGACTTTTCTATAAAACACAATGATTTTTAAGAAAAACTGAAATTGTTCAATATTCAGTAAAAACATTGATTTTAAACAAAACGAAAACTAATTCTCTAAAGATTTAAACCAGAAAGAAGAATTTTTAATTGAAATGGTAAATCTTCTAACAAACAAAATTACAATTTTTAATAAAGTGCTTGAAACTTTCGAACAAGTATGGTTGAATTTTTAACCCAAAAGATAAATTCTTATACCAATATGACTAATTTTTTATAAAAATGGTGGCTTTAAAACCATGAAATTCCAACCAGATAGTTGAATCTTTAACCAAAAAATACGAATCTTCAGCAAAGTAGTTCATTTTTCAACCATCGAGATAAATTTTTAACAAAATGGTTAAATTTTCAACTAAAACAGATCGAATTTCAATTAAAAATTAAATTGATGAATTTTCAGTTAAAAAGATTAATAATCAATTTCAACCAAAAAATATAAATTTTTCACAAAATAGTTTATTTTTTAAACGAGACAATTTTCCAACTGAAATGATGAATCTTCAACCAAAAAAAGACCAATATTCAACAATACCGTTCATTTCTCAAAAATCAAGATCAAATTTTAATAAACTTTTTAAATTTTCAATAAAAAAAGATAGATATTCATCCAAAAATTTAATAGTTGAATTTTCAGTTAAAAAGATTATAAATACAATTTAACCAAAAAATTCAAATTTTCAGCAAAATAGTTCATTTTGCAAAGAACGAGATGGATTTTTGACTGAAATGATGAATCTTTAACAAAAAAAAAAAGAATTTTTAATAAGGTAGTTCAACTTTCAACCCAGAAGATTAGTTTTTTTTACCAAAATAGACGTCTTTTCATCAAAATACTGGAAATTTTGAACACATGTTGAATTTTCAACTAAAAAAGATTAATTTTAAATCAATAGTGGAATACATCAATTTTTAGTTGAAAACATAATACAATTCAATCAACAAAAAATAAAAATGTTCAACAAACTAGTGAATTTTTTAACCAAAGAAATATATTTTCAACTGAAATGATGAATCTTTAACCAAAATAATAAATTTTTAATAAGTTAGTTCTACTTTCAACCCAGAAGATTTTTTTTTTACCAAAATAAACGTCTTCTCAATCAAATAAATTAATTTTGAACTAAAAAAGATAAATTTTGTGTTAATAAAATTAATTTTCAACCAAAAAGACGAATTTGCAACAAAATAGTTGTTTTTTTAACCAATGAGATGAATTATCGAATAAAATTATGAATCTTCAACCAAAAAATGAAATCATAATAAATTGATTTAACCTTTAAAGACGTATAGTTGAATTTTGAACGAAAAGTCGAATTTTTAACCAGGAAATTAATTTTCTACAAAATAGGCAGCTTTTAAATCAAACACGCGAATTCTCAACTAAAATAGATAATTTTGTAAACAAAAAAGATTAATTTTCTACCAAAAAATTAAATGCCTACAAAATAAACGACTTTTCAATAAAATGCTTGAAGTTTTAACCAAAATGGTCAATTTTAAATTGAAATGATGAATTTTCGAACAAAAGAATTAATTTTGAACCTAAAAGATAAATTTTCATCCAAGATTTTTCAACCAAGGAGGTAAATAATAATTTGAAATGATACATTTTCAATGAAGAATATTAATTTTGAATAAAGTATAAGTTTCAACCAAGTACACTTTAATTATCAACCAAAAAATGAATTTTCAACCCAAAAGATAAAGTTTCAACCAAAATGATTAAACTTCTACTAAGAAAGATGATTTTTCCATCAATTGGTTTAATTCTTCACTATCAAAGTTTAACTTCAAATAAAGAGCGAAATAATTACATTTTAAGTTTCAAAATAATTTAAAAAATAAATAAAACTTTAACAAAACAAAGAAAATGGATTTTCAAGAAAGTACAACTTTCAACCAAGTATACTTGAATTTTTAATCAGTGAGATGGATTTTCTACTAAAACAGAAGAATTTTTAACCAAAACTTTTAATTTTTAACAATAAAAAAATCAATTTACAACTAAAAATAGAACAGTTAAATTTCCAGTTAAAAAGATATTTTGAATTTTATAAAATACGAATTTTCAACAAAATAGTTCAATTTTCAGCCAAGGAGATAAATCTTCAATCAGAAAATTTATTTTGTAAAAAAATAATTACACTTTTAAACAAACTACAGTTGAATTTTCAACCAAACAGTTAAATTTTCCGAATTTTTAACAAAAAAGCTCTATTTTCAACAAAAAGTATTCAACCAAGAAAATTAATTTTTAACAAAGTAGTTTAACTTTGAACCAAGAAGTTGAATTTTCAACAAAATAATTAAATTTTTAACCAAACAGTAGAATTTGCAACTAAAAGAGATGAATTCTGAATTACAAATATTATTTTTCTCCCAGAAAAATTTAATAATTGACTTCAAACTAGAAGCGATACATTTTAAAACAAAAATGGAATAGTTAAATTTTCAGTTAAAAATTAATTTACAAAAAACAATCACAACAAACTTTCAACCAAGTAATTACATTTTCAAGAAAGTACATTTAAAAAACTAGAATTTTTAATTAAAAGAGATGAATTCTCAAATTAATTTTGTAACTTGAAATCTATTTTTCTGCAAATTCAAAGTTTTAATTAGAAATTTCTCTTTGCAGTTGACAATTTGTCTTTTTTATAGAAAATTAATCGTTTTGATTGAAAATTAAACAACATAATAAGTTGAAAGTTGAACTCGTTCGTTGAAAATTTGCTTTTTGGTGGAAAATTTATTTCCTAAATTGAAAATTGAAGTATTCCAGTTGAAAATTGATCATTTCAGTTGAAAAATATTTTCTTTGTACAAAAGTCGTCTCTAGTTAAAAATCTAATAAAAAAAATCAATTCTGAACCAAAAATATCATACTGGAATTTTAAATAAAAAATAATTAACTTTCAACCTCAAATAGTGGGATTTTCTTATCGGATTCTATTAATTCAGTTCGAATTTAAGCGAAAAAACGAGAAAAAGGGGAAGTTTCTTGAGATCAAGGGGTAAAAGAGGAAATATTTAAAAAAGAAGAAAAGAATAATAGGGGAAATGATGTGAATTCTGTAAAAAAAAACAGAGAATTTTATCGCAGAGTTGGCGAATTTGAGTTAGCAATTATAGTAGTGCTTCGAGGGAAATGGATGAAGTATAAAGAGAGGTTGAAGAGGAGGGGGTGGAAGATCAAGATCACCAGATGAGACCCGTGGGGCTTAATTCAGCCCGAGGGATCGCCTGATTGGCCCACGGTAATCGTAATTGGATAATAGGGGCGATTTTTCAAAGTCCACTCGTCCGACGCAACCTAACTGCATTCCTACCGTTCGCCGAGTCGCGCGTTTTTTCCATAATTGATGGAATGATCGATCTTCCCTGAAGACGTCTTTTCGAGTTTTTATTGCTTAGATTCTAGCTATTTTTTGCATTTTAAATGTTCAATTCTAGATTTTTTGGATCGTCCTAAACAAATGTGAAATTGGTCCAGTGGGAAAGGCGCCGGACTCGCGATCTGGGGATCAAGGGTTCGATTCCTGAGAAGTTTAATTTTTTTTCTAGAAAGAAATAGGGTTTCCTCATTTTTAGACATGGTAGAGCTACCCGGAAGTGAAGAACTGAAGAAATTAAAGGAGAATAGAAGCTTTTGAAGGAAATAATTTTCTTTTTACTTGGAGTCGATATTAATTTTCCTATTGTCCCGGGGTTGGTTATACACACGACAAGACGTAATTGCGAAAGGCGAGACGTGCATTGTGCACCGACCGAGAAAGTCACACTTCTAGTCATAGTTAGAGTTTGTAATGCGATACAGACGATAAATAATCGGGACTGAGAAACTGAGACAAAAGTAGAGAAATCAAGAGAGACAGTTTGCATTTTGCTTGCGAAATTGTCACGACTCGCAAATGTCAGTCCTACTATATTTTCTTAACAATTTTAGTAAAATTATTATAAAAAAAAAAATTAAACCAAAAAGGATGATTTTTCAAACATAAAGTTATATTTTTAAAAGAGAAAAATTTTAGAACAAAGAGTTGCATTTTTAATCAAAAACATTTCCACAACAAACAAAATTAATTTTCAATCCAAAATCTCAAATTTTCAATAAAACAAATGAATTTTCTATCAAGTTGATTTTCAATAAAATAGTTGAATTATCAAGCTAAAAAGACCAATCTTTAAGAAGACAGTTGAGTTTTAAAGCAAAGAAATTGTCTAGAAAATTGTTTTTTATCTCAGATAAAGAATTTTCTATAAAAATTTTTTTAATCAAAACAGTTGGATTTTCGACAAAAGGATTACTTTTTAAAGAAATAGTTAAGTTAAAAAAAAGTTGGTCTTTCAAGCAGAAGGGATGAATTTTTAACAAACTATTTGAATTTTCAACACTGAAAAGTTTATTTAAAAAAACAGGATTAACTCAATTATTAACAAAATAATTAAATTGTTGATGAAATTGTTGAGTTTTTTACCAAACGAGTGAATTCTAAAAATAAAATAAAAATTCGAACTAAGACAGTCGTTTTTTAACCAAATAGTAGAATCATGAAGCCAAAAAGACTAATTTTTAAGAAGACAGTTGAGTTCCTAACCCAAGAACTTTTCTATAACGAAAAATAAATCCAAAATGAAGAACTTTTTATTTAAAAAGAGAAATTTTAAATTAAAAAGTCAAATTTTCGACTAAAAAGGATTACTTTTTAACGAAATAATCGAATTTTCAAAAAAAAAGTTAAACGTTCAAGCAAAAGGGTCGATTAACAAAAACAGTAGATTTTTCAAACCAAGAAATTTTCTAGAAAAAAAAATTTAATCCAAAATGAAGAATTTTCCATCCAAAAAGAAAGATTTAAAACAAAAATTTTAATTTTTGAGCAAAAAAGATGACTTTTTAAAGAAATAGTTGAATTTTCAAAAAACCAGTTGAACTTTCAAGCAAAAGAGACCAATTTTTAGCCTACAAGTTGATAATTAATTTTTTACTTCCAAGAACTTTCAAGTCAAAGGAACAACAAAATAGTTAAATTTTTAACCTAGAAAAATGAATTTTAAACTTAAAGGTTTCATTTTTAAACAAAAAAGAATCATTTCTACAGAAGATAGTTGCATTTCCAAACAAATAGTTAAAATTTTGACCAAAAAGTGGAATTTTTAACAAAAGTATTAAAATTACAACAAAACAGTTAAATTTTCAACTAAGAAGATTATTTTTTATCAAAAAAGATACATTTCAACTTTTTTAGTTGAAACTTTATCTTTTGAAAAATGTGTTTTCTGGAAAAAGTTACAACTTTTTTGTCCACAGGAAAAAAGATCAATTAAATTTCCTATAAGAATATATACTTTTAAAATTAAAGTAGGCATACAAAGAGAATATTTTTTACAACTTTAGGTATTCATTAACAAAATGGCACTTTCCCCTATTTTTTGAAATATTATATTTCGACAAAAAAATTATTTTTCACTAAACTTTACACAAAAAATGAAAAAATTATATAGTTTTAATCGACTTTTCTAATGGTGAGAAATTTAAAAAAAAATTTGTTCCTGTTGCGACAAAGAAATGTGTCATAATCACTTTGAGTTTTTTTCTCAATTTAAAGATTGTAAATTGCACAATCTTTAAATTCCCAATTCCAATTCCGATCTGAATCCATTATTTATAATCCATGAAGACGAGAGATTTTTCGATCAGATGTAAAATGTAAATATTTCGAGTCTTGGATTTTGATTTAATACATTAAATCAAAATTCAAGAGGCTAAACATTTACATGCGAGTGTAATTCGAATTTGAATGTACGACTGTTTTGTAAAATGAAGTCTAAGAGGCTTCCAAATTTAGGACATTCATTTGGACAAAGGGCCGTAACTTAAATTACCTAACGGATTATAGCCCCACCTACCTGTAACGAGCCGCAACAAAAATCTTGCCCCCCCCCCCCCCACATTGGGTAGATATTTAATTAAGGTTCGGCCCTTTACGTAAATCTTACGCAAGATATTTTCAAATCTGTGAATCACTATAAAGAAATAAAAAATGCTTGTTTATTATAAATATAAATACTATTTTCAAATAGCTGTTTGTCAGCCATTATTTTCTAAACAAAATTTCCAGATTTCTACTCTAATATTTTAAAAGTATTAAAAAAATTTTTGATTTATTTAATGTATTATTCTTTAGTCTATAAATAATCCAAATTCCCGTTTTTCAAGAATTGGAAATTTAATTCTCTTGTTGAACATTCGTCCTTTCGGTTTGAAAATTCATCTCTTTTTGTATGTAGAAATTTCATCTTTTTTAGTTAAAAATTCAACTGGTTTTAATTAAAAAATTTTTTTTTGTTACGATATCAAAAATTACATTTTTTTAAAGAATACTTTTTAGGTGAAAATTTCAATATCTTGGTACGAAGTTGAACTCCTTTCTTAAAATTTCTGTTGTGAAGATTCATAATTTTAGTGGAAAATTTATGTCTTTGGTAGAAAATTGAACTACTTTGAAAAAATTTTATATTATTTTTTTGTTTGTTAAACTCTAATTTTTTTCAAGTAACAATTTTCAGGTTGAAATATCAACTAGGATATTTTGTATTGAGAATTTATATTACAGACTGAAATTCATCTGTTAAGTTAAAAAATGAACTGCTTTCTTAAAAATACATTTTTTTATTAAAGATTCATAATTTTAGTTAAACTTTTTTTCTTTGAAGAGTAAAATTCATCTCTTTGGGTTGAAATTTAAACTATATTAATAGAAAATTCACTGTTTGTTGAAAATTTAACTGTTTTGTAGAAAATTCTACAAATATGTTACAATTTGGCAGTTTTGTTGATTGAAAAATCTTTCTTGGTTAAAAATTCAAATATTATGGTAGTAGAAATTTCATCTTTTTTGGTGTGAACATTCTTTTTTTTTTAAGTTGAAAATTTCACCACTTCGTTACATTTATAACTATTTTTAAACAAATGGTTAAATTTTAAACCAAAAAAATTAATTTCCTACTCCAATAAACAATTTTTAACAATATACTAGTAGCTGAATTTTTAACCCAAAAATATGAATTTTCAACGAAACAGTTGAAATTTCAGTAAAAAAATGATATTGTTAAAAACTTGTTGAATCTTTTACCAATTAGACTATTTTAAACTACATAATTGAATTTTCAATAAAAAACATAAATTTTCAACACAGAAGATTAATTATCTATACAAAAAAACGAGTTTTCAACTCAAAACAATCAATTTTAAAACAAAAATGGAATGGTTAAATTTTCAGTTACGAAATTAATTTTTTTTAAACGAAGAAAACGAATTTTCAATAAAAAAGTTCTCTTCGAACTTCATCCAAATAGTTCAATATCTTTCCAAGAAAGGTTCATTTGTAACAAAATACATGAATTTTTAACCAAACAGTTGGATTAAGAAAGACAAATTTTCAATAAAAATGAAATAGTTCAATTCTCAGTTTAAAAAATTAATTAACTAAAAAACGAATTTTCAATCAAATAGTTAAATAAATTGTCACCCAAAACATTTTCACCTTAAATCAGGAAGCTTTAACCAGAAAAATACATTTTAACAAAGTAGTTTAATTTTCAACAAAATAGTTGAATTTAAAAAAAAAAAAATAAATAATTGTACATATTTTCAACCCAAAAAGAAAAATTTTCAACTAAAAAGTTGAATTTTTAACAACAAAAAAATACTTTTAAACAAAACTGTTGAATTTCCTATGCAAAATAGATTAATTTTTTACCAAATATTTTAATTTATAACCAAAGCAAAAGTATATTGAATTTTTTGGTTTGAAACCAGTTAGAGCCCTGTTGAGGGTAAAGTGGGGCATGCAAATCTTGAATTTACCAAGTTATTTGAAATTTTCTGGTTAAAAAACACGAATAGACCTGCTATATAGGGTAAAGTGGGCCACACGGTATCTTGAATTCCGAAAATTTATTGAATTTTTTTGATTGATAAACAATAAAATTCAGCAAATTATTTTATACTTTCTAGTAGAAAACGATCGAAGACCTGTTGTAGGGTAAAACGGGGAACTCGAAAACTTGAATTCAGCAAAATTAAATTAAATTTTGGGTTAAAAGCAGGTGAAGACTTGTTGTGGGGTAGTGGTAAACATGAAATCTTAAATTTAGCAATTATTTTTAATTTGCTAGTTGAAAAACGGATGACAACATACTGTAGGGTAAAGCGGGGAACCCGGAATCTTGAATTCAGCAAATTATATTGAATTTTTTGGTTCGAAAATAAATGAGCCCCGAAGTAGGGTGAAGCAGGGGCACGCTCAATCTTTAATTTAGCAAATTATTTTTAATTTTCAGGTTGAAAAACGGAGGGAAGCCTGCTGTAGGGTAAAGTGGGGCACACGAAAGCTTGATTTCAGCAAAATTATGTTGAATTGTAAAATTAAAAACTATGTGGAGAACTTTTGTAGGGTAAACTAAAGCATATCAAATCTTGAATTTAGCAACTTATTTTAAATTTGGTGGTTGAAAAACGGATGACAGCCTGTTGTAGGGTAAATTAAGGCATATCAAATCTTGAATATAGCAAATTATTAAAAATTTTCTGGTTGAAAATGGGTGAAGACCTGTTGTAGGGTAAAACGGGGCACTTGAAAACTTGAATTTAGAAACTTATTTGAAATTTTCTGGTTGAAAAACGCATGGCTACTTGCTGCAGGGTAAAGCAGGGCACACGAAATCTTGAACTCAGAAAATTATATTGATTTTTTTGGTTCAAAAACAGATAAGTCCTGGTGTAGTGTAAATCAGGCACGCTGAATCCTGTATTTGGAAAATTATTTTAGATTTTCAGGTTGAAAAACGGAAGGACACTTGCTGTAGGGTAAATTGGGGCACACGAAAGATTAATTTCAGCAAAATTATGTTGAATTTTTTAGTTGAAAAATAGGTGGGTAACTGCTGTAAGGTAAAGTGGGACACGCGATCTCTTGAATTTAGCAACTTATTTTTAATTTTTTGGTTGAAGAACAGATGACGACCTGATGTAGGATAAATCGGGGCACATGGCATATGTAATTCAACAAATTATATTGAAGTTTTAGTTCATGAAAAGATAAATCCTGACGTAGGGTAAATCGGGGCATGCTCAATCTTAAATTTAACAAACTATTTAAAAATTTTCATGTTGAAAAACGGATTGCGACCTGATTTAGGTTAAAGCGGGCACGCGAAATATTGAACTCGGCAAATTATATTGAATTTTTTGGATAAAAAACAGATGAGTCCTGGTGTAGGGTAAAGCGAGGCACGCTCAATCTTAAATGTAGAAAATTATTTTAAATTTTCACGTTGCGAAATGGAGGGAGATCTGCTGTAGGGTAAAGTTGAGCACGCGAAATCTAGATTCAGTAAATTATATTGAAGTTTTTGGTTTAAAAACAGATGGATACCTGCTGTAGGGTAAAGTGGGGCGCACGAGCTCTTGAATTAAGCAACTTATTTTTAATTGTCTAGTTCAGAAACGGATGGAGATTTGCTTCAGGGTAAAGTGGAAACCCCGAAATATTTTTTTCATGACTTTTCATTGCTTTCTTTTGAATAAAAAGCGTGTGTCCTGCTTTTCCACATGTGTCCCGATTAACCCCGTGTCACGGTAATTCATTCAATCATTCATGGATTTAAATTTGTATTGATTTAAACCGAAGGACTTGGAAATTTCGAATGCGAATTTATTCGAAAGGATCTCTTACAAAGAAGGGTAAACGATCTCTATTTTTTGAATAACCTTAATTCGATTTCTGCTGCATGTCCCATTATCTCAACGACTTTTTCCATTGCCAAAGGCTTCATAAACGTAAATAAGGTGAATGTTTTAAAAATCGCCGGATATCACGTGTAGGTGAACCTGTTCACTAGCCACTGCGATTCGATTGGCCGATTTCTCGGACAGACTGCTCGTAGGAGGACCATTTTTCCTCTGTCCTCATCTTACGCAGCACACGCATTATTCCAAACCACCATGAGTGTCCCCCGTAGGCGTCGTCGTTTACCCGTACTCGCGAAAAATAAAAATACACCTCGAACTTTTATCTCCATCAACATAAAGTCCAGTTTTTTTTTTTAGTTTTATATGAACATTGGATTGGATTGCCAACACGCTGCACAGTGGTTGAAATCCAGAATTTACTTTTGATATATAAGAAAGAGAGAGACAAATAAAGTCAAAAAGTTAAAGGAAGTCGAATTTTCGACAAAAAAGTTTATTTTTAAACAAGGGTCTACAATAAAAGATGAATTTTGATCCAAAAGAACAAATATTCAAAAAAAGAGTTTATTTTTGACAAAAAATAATGACTAACATAATAGCTGAATTTTCAACAACAGAATTAAATTTTCCACAAAATAGTTATATTTTCGAGCCAAAAGTTAAGGTTTTAACTTTTTTTTTAATTTTCATGAAGAGTTAAACATTTAAACAAAAAGTTGAACTTTCAACAAAAAAGATGAATTTTTAACCTAGAAGATTAATTTTTGCAAACAAAGACGAATTAACAACAAAATGTATGAATTTTCAAACCAAAAACCTGAATTTTTAAGTGAAAAAGATCAATTTTCAACTAAAATTATTAATCTTTAAAGAATTTACAATAAAAGAGAGTTCAACATTTAAGCAAAAATTTGCATTTTTAACCAAGAAAATTAATTTTCTGCAAAAAAGACGAATTATTAACGAAATTCTTGAATTTTCAAAGTAAAAAACATGATTTTTCAATAAAAATAATGAATCTTTAAACAATTGTGAATTTTCCACAAAAAAATTCAACATTCAACCAAGAAGATTAATTTCTGCAAAAAAGATCAATTGACCACACAATTCTTTAATTTCCAACAAAATACCTGAATTTTCAAGTAAAAAAGATGAATTTTCAACTAAAATTATGAATTTTTGAAAAATTTAGAATTTTCAACAAAAGAGAGTTCAACATTTAAGCCAAAATTTGGATTTTTAACCAAGAAAATTAATTTTCTGTAGAAAAGACGAATCATCAACAAAATTCTTGAATTTTTAAAGTAAAAAACAGGAATTTTCAAGTAAAATTATGAATATTTAAAAAATTTAGAATTTTCAATAAAAGAGAGTTCAAAATGTAAGCAAAAATTTTGATTTTTAACCCCAAGAAGATTAATTTTCTGCAAAGAAGACGAATTATCAACAAAACTTTGAATTTTCAAAGTAAAAAACATGATTTTTTAATAAAAATGATGAATCTTTAAACAATTGTGAATTTTTCACGAAAAAATTCAACATTCAACCAAGAAGATTAATTCCTGCAAAAAAGATCAATTGTCCACATAATTATTTAATTTCCAACAAAATACCTGAATTTTCAAGTAAAAAAGATGAATTTTCAACTAAAATTATGAATCTTTAAAATATTTAGAATATTCAATAAAAGAGAGTTCAAAATGTAAGCAAAAATTTTGATTTTTAACACCAAGAAGATTAATTTTCTGCAAAAAGTTGAATTTAATAGGAACAAGTTGTTCAACTTATTTTGGTCTTACGATCAAATTTAAAAAATAAAAGACAGGGATTAATCCGAGTCAAAAATTTCTTTAATTGTCCAAAAAACATACAGAGAACGTGCGACGTTTCGACCACATCTGTTGGTCATCATCAGGCAATTATACCTATTAAAAATACATTATAACAATTATTTTGAAAAGTTACAAAACAACATATCATATAAAAAATCTAAGTACAAAAAATTCTTATTCTTAAAAGTAAAATTAACTTATCAAAAAAAAACTGTTAAGCTGTGAAATTGGTAATATAGTTGATAGGATTCAGCATTACCTACGACTTATGTACTAGTCGCAGTTGATTCATCGTTTTCATTACAGTGGTTCGCTCCAAAGTTTTTTAAAAATATGTAAAAATTTAACTATTAGGAACCTCTTTTTATTTTTGAGGTTTCCTAATTTCATGTTGACTTTAATAATTGTCTTTTCTAAGGTAATAAGAATTTTTTGTACTTGGATTTTTTATATGGCATGTTGTTTTGTAACTTTCCAAAATAATTGTTATAATATAACCAACAGATGTGGTCGAAACGTCGCACGTTTTCTGTATTTTTTTTTTTTTGCCAATTAAAGAAATTTTTGACTCGGATTAATCCCTGTCTTTTATTTTTTAAATTTTATCGTAAGACCGAAATAAGTTGAACAAATTGTTCCTATTAAATTTATAATCGATCGAAGAAAGGTTTTACTTCTTAAAATTTGAGAAGTTTTATTTTTCAAAAAAAGTTGAATTATCAACGAAATTCTTGAATTTTCAAAGCAAAAAACATGAATTTTCAACTAAAATCATGAATCTTTAAAAACTTGTGAATTTTTCAAAAACAAGTTCAAAATTTAACCAAGAAGATTAATTTATGAAAAAAATATCAATTGTCCACATAATTCTTGAATTTAAAACAAAATACTTGAATTTTAAGCTAAAAAAATGAATCTTAAGAAATTTGAATTTTTAGGAAAAGAGTTTCGCATTCAACCAAAGAGTTGAATTTTGACCCCGAAGATGAATTAATAACCGGAAAGATTAATTTTCTGCAAAAAAGATAAATTATGAACAAAATTCTTGAATTTTTATATTTAAATTTTCAAGTAAAAAATATGAATTTCCCAATAAAATGATGAATTTTAAAAAAGTTAAGAATTTTCAAGATTTCAACATCCAAACAAAAAAATTCAAATTTTAAACAAGAAGAATAATGGTCTTAAAAAAAATATGAATAATCAACAAAAGTTTTGAATTTTCAACCAAACACTTGAACTTTCAAGTAAAAAAGACACATTTTCAACTAAATTGATAAATTTAAAAAAAATGTACATTTTTAAGAAAAGCGTTAAAATTTTAATCAAAAACTTAAGTTTTCAATAAGAATCGAATGTTCTTCAAAAGAGAATAATTATGAATCAAATTCATGGAAATAAGAATTTTCAAGAAAAAGAGTTTCACATTCCAACGAAGAGTTGAATTTTCAACCAAAAAGTTTATTTTTCAACCAAAAAGTTGAATTACATATCAAAAAAATAATCAATAATTGATTTTTCAGTTAAAAAAATTAATTTTCAATCAAAAATGAAACGTATTTTCAACAAAATAGTTAAAATTTCAACCATTCGAAGAGAAGATAGTTGTAAACAATAATACATTTTTTAAACAAGTAATTTTAATAAATTGCATTAATTATATAATTATTAAGTCCTTCCAAGTGATAAATAGACAAATGATTAAAAGTTTCAGAAAAAAATCGCAACTTTCTACCATTAAGCAAAGATGATATTAATAATAACAATAAACTGTTTAAACAATTATTCTCGTAAACATTATTGAACAATATTTCACTTTAATGGAAAAATAGACAAAAAGTGGAGATTTTTTTTTAAAAATGTGACTGCCTATTAATATATGCTAAGAGAAAATTGCTAAAAATAATAATACATTGTTTAAGAAATTTATCTAAACATCTCATAAATAGCATAAAGTGACATTTCATGTATTAGAAACAATTTGCATTACAGAACTGCAAACAATCATAATTAGCGTCAAAAACTCGGAAAACCCATTTTTTCACTTATGGGGTTTCTGTGTGACTCTATAAAACAGACTTATGGGGTTTATATTTAAAAAGAAATATTTCATACTTGATTCAGCTAATATTTACGATTCTGAATACAATTTACGAAAAAGCCTTTTTTTCTTATGGGAAATACGAATTAAAGTTCATGGGGAAAGGGAAGACTTTTCTGATCTCTAAATATTATTAAAAAAAAATTAAATTATTTTTCTGTGGATTTGAACAAATTTTCGGACGATGCTATGAAAATTTGAAAAACAAAAATTCCAATGGATTTTTGGAGCACCCTAGTCACTAGTGTAGAGACTGTATAGCAGGGCTCGCCACTTTCAGCAGGTGTTGACTGCCAAGTCAAGTCTCTGACTGCTAGAAAGTTTTTCTGTCACTTTTTTCTTCCGTTTACAGAAGGTAGTCTTTGATTGCCCTGACTGCCATTGGTCGTCTAGACTCTAGAGACAAGGTCAAACAGGTCCCAATAAATTTTCGTCGAACTTGTCCTTCGACAAGCCCTTAATACTTCGCGATAAATTCAAGTTTAAAATGAAAAAACATAATCTATTGTGAATTCAAGTAGAAAAACTTTCTGGTAGTCAGACACTTATCGTGGCAGTCAACACGTGCGGAAAGTGATGAGCCCTGCTGTAAAGGATTATGAATAGTAATTTTTGGGCTTCAACTACTACCTTACGGTGTAAAATTGAAATTGAAATAAAATTAAAAAATTGAAATCCATTTCCGAAGTTGAAATATAGAGTTTGAAGTAAAATACTGAAATAATCCGAGTCTGAACTGATTTGAATTTGTGGGAAAAAGAAAAAGCAAAAAAGCGATTTTGAGAAAGGAAGTCGATATCCTTTGTTGGTCATCCCGTTAGCTGTTAGCGAGCACTTTCCTTAATCTCGTTATCTGGATACAAGAATAACTCACACGAACCCATTGACTCGATTCTCGAACGAGCGGTAGCGACTAGCGAGCCACTCACTCAATTCTCAATGAGACCAAAACCCTCGAAATCCCATTCATACCGGAATCAGTCGACCGCTTTTATTTGTCGGCTACATCCGGTCGACCTCGTACGATTGGATCAATCGGACGGCAAGGACGAGCCTCCAATCAGAAACGATACGCGAGAGGGACGGAGAGAGAGAGAGAGATTTAGTCCCACTGATAACGATAAGAGATGTCCACATCCGATTCGGTAGCTAAGAGGCTGTGCATAAATTACGTAATTATTTTTGTCTGCAATTTAGAAGCACGTAATCCCCTTCGTTAGGGTCAGAAGCGGCGGGGAATTTTTTTCTGGAGGGGGCAGGGGCATAGTTTTATAATATTGTATGGTACAATTTTTAGATAATATAATAATATTATACCATGTCAAAATTGAACATAAACAATAAATAATAAATGCAGGCATAAAATTCATGTTGATAAAGATTTCACTAACATTTCAAGAATTTCACAAATATTACCAAATATTTTGCAAAGATTTTTCAAGGAATCACAATAATTTCGCAAAGATTTCAATAATTTCCCAAAGATTACCGAATATTTCGCAAAGATTTTAAAAGGATTCACAATGATTTCCCAAAGATTTCACACAGATTTCAAAAATTTCACAAAATCCTACAGAATATTTCGTAGATTTTTAAACGATTTCACAAAGATTTCCATGATTTCCAGGTTTCTCAAAGATTTCAATATTTTCACAAATATTAGGGAATATTTCGCAAAGATTTTTAAGCATTCACAATGATTTCCCAATAATTTTACACAGATTTCAAGAATTTAACAGAATATTACCGAATGCTTCGCAAAGACTTGTAAAAGATTCGCAATGATTTCCAAAGAGGTTTCTCAAAGATTTCCATATTTTTACAAATGTTAAGGAATATTTCGCAAAGATTTTTAAAACTTTCACAATGATTTTTCAACGATTTTATTATTATTTCCCAGATATTTAACAAGAATTTTAAGAATTTCACAAATATTACTGAAAATTTCAAAGGTTTTGAAAGGATTCACAATGATTTCACAAGGATTTCAACAATTTTCCAAAGATTACCGAATATTTCCCAAAGATTTTAAAAGGATTCACAATGATTTCCCAAAGATTTCACACAGATTTCAAAAATTTCACAAAATCCTACAGAATATTTCGTAGATTTTTAAACAATTTCACAAAGATTTCCATGATTTCCAGGTTTCTCAAAGATTTCAATATTTTCACAAATATTAGGGAATATTTCGATAAGATTTTTAAAGCATTCATAATGATTTCCCAATAATTTTACACAGATTTCAAGAATTTAACAGAATATTACCGAATGCTTCGCAAAGACTTGTAAAAGATTCGCAATGATTTCACAAAGATTTCAATGATTTCCAAAGAGGTTTCTCAAAGATTTCCATATTTTTACAAATGTTAAGGAATATTTCGCAAAGATTTTTAAAACTTTCACAATGATTTTTCAACGATTTTATTATTATTTCCCAGATATTTAACAAGAATTTTAAGAATTTCACAAATATTACTGAAAATTTCGAAGGTTTTGAAAGGATTCACAATGATTTCACAATGATTTCAATAATTTCGCAAAGATTACCGATTATTTCGTAAAGAATTTTAAAGGATTCACAATGATTTCACACAAATTTCAAGGATTTCCCATAATATTACCGAATACTTTGCAAAGATTTTAAAATGATTCACAATGATTTCACAAAGATTTAAATAATTTTCCAAATATTTCAAAAATTTCACACAGATTTCGGATATATTTAAAAGATTTCAAAAATACTTGCATTATTTTACATAAAGACTTTAATCGGTTCTCAATGATTTGAATAACTTCGAAAATATTACTGAAAATTTAAAAAATATTTTTAATATTTCGTAAAGCTTTTAAAATGATTCACAATGATTTCCCAAAGATTTCATAAAGATTTCCAGAATTTCACAAAATCCTACAGAATATGTCGCAAAGATGTTTAAAGGATTTACAATGATTTCACAAACATTTCACACAGATTTCAATGATATTCTGAAGATTTTTAAAGGATTCACAATGATTGCACAAAGACTTGACACAAATTTCAATGATCACCGAAGGGTTTCTCAAAGATTTCAATATTTTCAAAAATATTAAGGAATATTTCGCAAACATTTTTTAAGAATTCACAATGATTTTCCAAACATTTCACAATGATTTCCCAAAGATTTCAAAAGAATTTCACAAAGGTTACCGAAAATTTTGCAGATTTTTAAAGGATTAACAATGATTTCACAAAGATTTCAATAATTTCACAAAGATTACCGAATATTTCGCGCAGATTTTCAAAGAATTCACAATGATTTCCCAAAGATTTCACACAAATTTCAAGAATTTCATAAAATATTGCCAAATACTTCGCTAACACTTTTAAAGGATTCACAATGATTTCACAATGATGTAATGATTTACCAAAGATTTCAATAATTTCACAAAAATTTCGGATAGATTTAAAAGATTTCAAAAAGACTTGCATTATTTCATAAAGATTAATGATAAATTTCGAAAATTTAACAAAGATTTTAATAATTTCACAAAGATTTCGGATAGATTTGAAAGATCTCAAAAGGACTTGCATTATGTCACAAAGATTAAAGATAAATTAAAAAAATTGAACAAAGATTTCCTGATGATTTCACAAAGGATTTAGAAAATTTGAAAGACTTCATAAAGAATTTAATCAGTTCTCAATTATTTGAATAACTTTACAAATATTACTGCATATTTAAAAAATAATTTAAATATTTCGCAAAGAGTTTTAAAGGATTTACACTAATTTCCCAAAGATTTTCAGAATTTCACATATATTACTGAATACTTCGCAAAGATTTTTAAAGAATTTACAATGATTTCACAAAAATCTAACACAGATTTCAATGATATGTCGAAGATTTTAAAAGGATTTACAATGATTTCACAAAGATTTGACAAAAATTTTAATGATTACCAAAAGTTTTCTCAAAGTTTTCAAAACATTTCACAATTATTTACCAGAGATTTTACAAGATATTCACAAATATTACCGAAAATTTCGCAGATTTTTAAAGGATTTACAATGCTTTAAGCAGATTTCACAAAGATTAACGTATATTTCGCAAAGATTTTTAAAGGACTCACAATGATTTCCCAAAGATTTCACACAGATTTCAAGAATTTCACAAATATTAGCGAAAATTTCGCAGATTTTCAAAAGATTCACAATAGTTTCACAAAGATTTCAATAATTTCACACAGATATATTACTGAGTATTTCGAACATTTTTAAGGATTCACAATGATTTTACACAGATTTCCATGATTTTACAAATATTTCAGTAATTTCACAAAGATTTCAGATAGATTTAAAAGATTCCAAAAAAACTTGCATTATTTCACAAAGATTAAAGATAAATTTCAAAAATTAAACAAAGATTTTAATGATTTCCTAATGATTTCACAAACGATTAAAAAGATTTGAAAGATTCCACAAAGACTTTAATCAGTTATCAATAATTTGAATAACTTCACAAATATTACTTAATATTTAACAAATGTTTTTAATATTTCGCAAATATATTAAAAATATTCACACTTATTTCCAAAAGATTTCACAAAGATTTCCAGAATTTCACAAATATTATCGAATATTTCGCAAAGATTTTAAAAAGATTCACAATGATTTCCCAAAGATTTCATGCAGATTTCAAGGGTTTCAATAAATATTACCGAATACTTCGCAAAGACTTTTAAAGGATTCACCATGATTTCAGAAAGATTTCACACAGATTTCAAGAATTTCACAAATATAAGTGATTTCAATTATTTTCAAATATTTCAGCGATTTCAATAAGATCAAAAATATTACCGAATGTTTCGCACATTTTTAAGGATTCACAATTATTTTATAAAGATGTCAATGATTTTACAAATATTTCAGTAATTTCACAAAGATTTCACAGAGATTTTAATGATTCCCCAAAGATTTCAATGATTTATTGAAGATTCACAGGATTCGTAAATATTTAATATGAATTAAAAAATTTCACGAAGACTGGGCAAAGATTGCAATAATTTACCATAGAATTCATAAAGATTTCACAAAGATTTCGGATAAATTTACAAGATTTTGAAAAGAATTGAATTATTTCACAAACATTAAAGATAAATTTCAAAAGTGGAACAAAGATTTCAATGATTTCCTAATGATTTCACAAAAGATTTAGAAGACTTGAAAGATTTCACATCTCAATGATTTTAATAACTTCAGAAATATGACAGAATATTTTTAAAATATTTTTAATATTTCACAGATTTTTAAAGAATTCACACTAATTTCCCAAGGATGTCCAAAATTTCACAAACATTACCAAATATTTCGCAAAGATTTTTGAATGATTCACAATGATTTCCCAACGATTTCCCACAGATTTGAAGAATTCTACAAAATATTACCGAATATTTCGCAAATGTTTAAAGGATTCAAAATGATTTCACAAAGGTTTTCCATATATTTCAAAGACTTCAAAAAGATTTCATAAAGATTTTAATAAGTTCACAAATATTACTGAATATTTTGCAAATTTTTTTAAAGGATTCACAATTATTTCGCAAAGATTTCAATAATTTAACAGAGATTTCAATAAATTAACGAAGATTCAAAGGTTTCGTACAGATTTAATACAAATTACAAAAATTTCACAAGATTGGACAAAGATTGTAATAATTTTCCAAAGAGTTCATAAAGATTTCACAAAGATTTCAAATATTTCGCAAAGATTTCAGATAGACACAATTTTTCAATCAAATAATTGAGCTTTTAGACTAACAAGATCAATCATTATTTACCAAAAATTGAAAATTTAAATTTTCATTCAAAGAAAAATTCTAAAAAAATCCATTTTTTTACAAAAAAACTTGAATTTTCCATAGAACAGTTACGTTTTCTACCAAGTTATAGAATTTTCAAAACAGACGAATTTTCTACAAAAAGAAGTTGAATTTTGAAACAAGCTAACCACATTTTTATTTAAAAAAAATTAATTCTTAGCAAAAGAAACGGTCATTTCCCGTTTTCCAGGTTTCCCGGTCATTTCTCGGTTTTACAGGTTTCCCGGTCCAACAGCCACATTATTTTTTATCCTAACTTGTCGATTTCAAACGCCAAACTTTTTTAATTTTTTGAAAGTCTTTAAAACTGTATTTTCTTTAAAATTGTATTTTCTAAAAATTGGTAAAATTCCCAGTAACAAAATTAATTCATTGCCATTTTCTGGATTTTCCCGGCCACATAAAATTCACGGTAATTTCCCGGTTTTCCAGGCCCAGCGCACAGGGAGGAAAAAATGTATTTCTTAGTTCAAAATAATGTACAGCACACAAATATTGACCGATTTGAACAAAACAAATTTAAAACAAAATCTGGTAAGATTTCCGAGAGAATTTTCAAGCCTGATTTTTGAACAAGGTTTTCAATTTTTTTACAAATATACAAATAATATTATATTAAAAAAATGTTCTCTTAAGAATATATACAGATACAGTAATCAGGCATTTTTTGACAAAAAAATTCGTTTTTCGATTATTTTTTTTAATTTGGAACTTTATGATAATTTAAGCAACATTCATAATTTTTTGATTAATCTTATGATTTTTAAAACAAATTTATCAAGCAAATGCATTATTCGGGCACTTGTTTGCAGAAAAATTTGGTTTTTTCAATGCCAGTCTTTTCAGTTGGGAACTTCATGACAATTTCAGCAAATTCATGTTAAGTTGATAAATTTTATGATTTCTTTAAACAAATGTAATAAATAAATGTATTAATCAGGCATTCATCCAAAAAAATCGTTCATTTCTATGTCAACTTTTTAATTAGGAAGTTCATGATAATTTCAGAAAAATAAATTATTTTTAAATAAATTTTATGCTTTTTTAAACAAATTTAATAAACAAATGCATTAATCAGACATTTGTCGGCAGAAAAATTCGTTTTTTTCTATGACAACTTTTTTAATGAGAAAGTTTACGATAATTTCAGAAAAATTCATAATTTTTGGATCAATTTTATGATTTTTTTAAACAAATTTAATAAACAAATGCATTATAGGGGCATTTGTCGACGGACATTTTTTTCTCGAATGCCAAAATACGATAAATTGGAAAAACAGTACCATATCAGTGTTATCGTCATTTGTTTTGTCATAGTCTCAGAATAACAAAAAAGAATCTATAAAGGCGCCAGAAATATTTTTAATGAATTCAAGAGTATAGCTCAAAAAAAATGAATAGATAAATCCAAACTGAATTATTATGGTGCAGCTTAATAAAAACATTGGCATTGAAAAAGACGAGTATTTCTATAAAGAAATGGCCAAATAATGCATTGTTTATTGAATTTGTTTAAAGAAATCACCAAATTTATGAACTAATTTTGAATGTTGCGGCAATTATCAATAAGTTCCCAATTAAAAAGACTGATATCGAAAAAAATAATAATTTGTCCATGGACCGATGCCCGAATAATGCATTTCTTTATTAAATTTGTTTTCAAAAAAATATATAATTTATCAACCAATTATGGATTTTGCTGACATCATCATGAAGTTCCCAATTAAAAAGACTGGCATAGAGAACAACGAATTTTTCCTTCCACAGATACCCGAATATTGCATTTGTTTGTTAAGTTTGTTTTAAAGAATCATAAAATTTATCAACTAATCATAAATTTTCCCGAATCTATTATGAAGATCCCAATTAAACGTCTGACATCGAAAAAAAAATTTTTCTGTCGATAAATGTCTAATGCATTTTTAAATTAAATTTGTTTTAAAAAATCATAAAATTTATCAACTTATTATGAATGTTGCTGAAATTGTTATTAAGTTCCCAACTTAAGAGACTGGCATTAAAAAAAAACCGAATGTTTATGCCGACAAATGCCCAAATAAAGCATTTGTTTATTAAATTTGTTTAAAAAAATCAAAAGATTAATGAACAAATGATAAATTTTTCTCAAATTATCATAAAGTTTCTAATTTTTAAAAAATGAAATAGAAAACAATGCAGTTTTCTATCGAAAAATGCCTGATTACTGCATTTGTTCATTACATTTATTTATAATATAAACAATTATAATGTTAAGAGAACTTTAAAAAAATATAATATTGTTTCGATTCAAATTTCTTGCAATATAACTTGAAAAAAGTATAATTATGGAAAATTGTAGAAAACATTTTTTCAACAAGTAATTTGATTAAAATTTTTTTAAAATTTATTGTATAATATTGAAACATTTTTAAATAATGATAATCTATGCAACTTAGGGGATTTCAACAATTTTCCTGTTATTGACGAGCACAGGAAACGTCAAATGGAAAAAATGGCAATTTTTTCGCAGAAATCATATGAGCTTTTTTTCATTTTTTTTATCTTTTGAATTTAAACAAATATAATTTTTTTTCTCGAAAATTCGTTTTTCCCCTAAAAAGTATTACTATTAGTCTGGTGGAATATTTATTAACATTGGTTGATTAATTTTCAATTGTTTAAACAAATAGAATTTGTTGAAATAATATTTTTTATACAAAGTTATTAATATTTCTTTAGTGAAATATTTATCGACATTGTTTGATTAATTTTATTTTTTAAAATTATTTTTTATAGAAATTATTACTATTGGTCTAGTGAAATATTTAACAACATGCCAGTTCGATGAATTTTGACAACAAAAAAAACTTTTTAAACAAATGGAATTTGTTTACATAATTAAATATTAATAAACCAATATTGATAAATATTCCACTAGACCCACAGTAATAATTTTTATTTAAAAAATTCGAAAAAAATTATTTTTTAAAATTCCATTTGTTTGAATAATTGAAAATTAATGTACCAATATTGATAAATATTCCACTAGACCCACAGTAATAATTTTTATTTAAAAAAATTCGAAACAAAATTATTTAAACAAATTAAATTTGTTTAAATAATTGAAATATAATTAAATAATGTTAATAAATATTCCACTAGACCAATAGTAATAATTTAGAGAGAAAAAACGAATTAAAAAAATTATTCAAATAAATCCCACTTGTTTAAACAATTAAAAATTAATTAACCAATGTTATTAAATATCCCACCAGACTAATAGTAATAACTTTAAAGAATAAAAAATGCAAAATATTATTTCATAATAATATATTCCATAAATATTCCAGTGGACCAATATTAATAATTTTAAGTAAAAAAATACCAGAATACAGTGCTCAAAAGGTCGATTTCATAAAGAATAATTCTTCATGAATTTTTTGTTCTAATGGTAGTTTTCAGGTACTCATGGGGGTGTGTTCGGGGTGATAAACCCATATGTCTCATAGAAGAAATTCTTCATTGGATAATTCTCTACAAGCCCCTATACTTTCCCGTAACATTTTTTCAAACACTAAAAAATTCTTCCAAAAACGCAAAAAAGTAATTTTTCCCCGTGCATTTTACATGGGAAACTTCAAGTCAAAACCGCCACCTGTTAAAATAAAAAACATAAAAAATTTAAAAAATTTAGGGAATTTCTTTTTCCGGATTTTGAATTAAATAGGGGCGACCGTTGATCTCTAAAAAAAAAACGTTTTTGAGCCCCCCTACTGTACACAGCTCCTAGAACATTTTAAATTTCTAAACAATTTGTTAATTACCACATTTTTTATAATTAGCGGCAAATGTCATGAATGACTGAGAGCCTACCTTTTTTTCATTACACCATTAAGCCATTTCCCTTTCGGGGTAGGCGGGCTCCCTAGGCAGGGGAAAGACGTAGTGTCTGGAAGGGATAGAGATTTTTCAGATTGAACCAGAATGCTCGTGCTATTTAAGTAAATAACACGTTCGTTCCGCAACACTGCTTCGACCCAGGTTGCTGATTAATCTCTCTAGCAATCACCCCAAGCGAAGAACCTCACGAAGTCGTTATGTAAGGTTCCCCACTTGGGTCTACTAATAGCCAAGGTCTTTGTTTCAGGAGTCATTCACTCTACTGACACTCTTTTTATTAACTATTTGCCGCAATACTTTCCTGTCCTGGCATACTTCTCTAGATTCTTTTATGTCCATGCATTTTTTATCTTAATTTCGGAAAATTTACATTTCAGAAGAATTAGGAATGTAAAAAAAAATGAATTTCTAAGATTCTCGAAAGGAATCGAGGCTTGTCGATCCAACCAATCTCTTTCGTCATAACGAACCGTAGATAAGGCTTGGTAATCAAATCGTGTAGGTGGTTACGTCTGGGTCGACGCTCCTTAAAGAACGAAGAGGAATGCTCGCCATGTGGTGTAAAAATAAATAACGCATGTCGGCCGCGAGAAATGTTGTGCCACGATCGACTTGATTAAGTTTCAAACTTTAAAGGAGCCTTGGAGGCGAGAAGTAAATAATTATAATAAAAAAACAGTTTCACATTTCGTGAGAAACTCTGTCAAATTGAATTAACAAGAATCCACTCACCTCTTTGCTGGGGACACAAACTGGCGTTCCGGGTCTGATGATTCCGGCCTCCACCATCACTCCAGCAACGATGGGGTCTCGAGTTTTGAAGATAAACTAGAAATAAAAATTTTCAAAAAATGCATAAATTTGGTTTTTTTTCGAAATATTTATTCTTGCCCTGGTGGTGAAAAAACTGAGTATTGTTTAAAAAATAAATACATAATAACTGAGCTGACATGATGATTTAGTAGTATTAGGGTAGGCATTTTAATCAATGAAAAAAATTCCCGGTCATTTCCGGATTTGCAAACAACTTTTTTCAGGTCCATGAAATTTCAAAAATTGAACACTAGTTCTAAAAATTGTTCCATTAGAAATAATAAAAATTGAACTGCGAATGAAAGAATTCAAAGTGAATTTTAAACTTTTAAAATTGAATTTTAAAATTTGTTTCATTAAACAATTTTGTATTCAGGTGCTAAATAATTTACAAGCATAAAATGGAAACCAAAAACACTTTTCAACTTAACAACTTTTAATTAAATGCAGTTAAACTGCCAAATCACAAATTTAGAACTTTTATAAATTTTAGAGTTTAAAGATTCAGATTCAGTTTCGAAAATATAAATCCACATTATCATTTTCAATGTTCTAAACTGAAGAATCAATAAATGAATTTTAAGATGTTCAAAATTGTACCATTTTAAATTCTAATTCCAGCTCAGAATTTGTTAAAAACTAAAAATTCCCTGTTTAAATCCGAAATTTTAATTCTTTTCAAAAAATTCGCTGGTCAAATCCAGAATTTTAATTCTTTTCGAAAATTTTCCATTTCAAGTAATTCTCAGAATTATAATTTTTTTGTAAAGTTCCCTATTCCAAATCATAATTTACATTTTTTCGAAAATACCTCGTTTCAACACAGAATGATAATTTTGTTTGAAAAATTCATTTTTCGATTAAAAATTGTTATTCTCCTGGATAATGCCCCATTCCAACTCAGAATTGGTGAAAAACTGAAACTTCCTTGTTCAAAATCGGAATTTTAATACTTTTTGAAAATTTCCCGTTTCAAGTATGAATTCGAATTTTTTGTAAAATTCCCCGTTCCAATTCACGATTTTAATTTTTTTTTGAGAATTAGAATTAATTCTATTAAAAAATTTCCTGTTCCAGCTCGGAATTTATTTAAACTTAAACATTCCCTATTCCAGGAAAAATTATAATTCTCTTGGATAAATACCAGTTTTAACTCAGAATTGGTTAAAATTTGAAAATTCTCTGCTTCAACTCAGAATTAGAATTCTTTGGAAAAATTTCCCGTTCCAATTCAGAGTTTTATTACTTTTCGAAAATTTCCAGTACTAGTTCGGAATTCGTTAAAATTTGAAAATTCCCGGTTCCAAGTCAGAATTATTATTATTCTGGATAAATTCCAGTTCTAACTATAAATTTTTTAAAATTGAAAATTCCCTGTTTAAATTAAAAGCTAAATTATTTTAATTTTATATCGTTCAAAAATCCTTAATATGCTTCGAAATTTTATTTCAAAAGTTTAAGAAAACATCTACATGTTGTTTTACATTTTTTCAAATTAATTTTTTTTAATTCTAACAAATTAAAGCAATTTTCTTAAAATCTTCCACATTAATTTTTGACAATCTAGTAAATTTTTATCAATGTTTTTAAATATTCTCTTAAAATTAGTTTATTAAAATAAAAAATCATTTTCAATTTTGCTAGAAAATATTGTTTCTTCTTCCGAAGCTTGTCCAAATTCTTAAAAAGCTTCTAAAGTAACTAACTGTTCTTTTCCTTAATTGAAAATGTTCAAATTGCATGTTTTAAAAATGGCATATTTTGGACTGAAATTATATTTGAAATTTAATACAGGCCTGTAATTATGAATGTATTATTTTGAAGTTACTGTAAAATTAAAAATAGTTTATAAAGTTTCAATAGAGCGTTTACATTTGTATAACTGATAAGACTTTTCAACTGAAACAGTTTAATTTTGAAATTAAAATCTGCAAATTCTAAAATTGTGAACTGATTCCAAATCGTTTTGTAAAATCAATTATTATTTACTTGTTAAGTCTGAAAGTACAGTTCCAATTTAAAAATAATTTATTTATTTATTTTCACAGTGGATCAGCTAAAAATGTTTTTATCAAAATCTTCAATTTTAAACGCTTCTAATTTTTTATTATTCAAATCTTTAAATGAAATGTACACTTAAAAATTAAAAATCTAAAATGAAAAATTTTTAAAGTGGAAAATTTTCGAATTTCGCATTCTAAACTGAATGATAACACCATTGAGAAAAAGCAGAATTAAACTAATTATTTAAAATACGGTTAAAATCGAAGTTAGACAGGTTTTTTTTTTCCACAAATTGGTCAAATTCAGAAATGGTTAAAATTTGAAAATTCTCTGCTTCAACTCAGAATTAAAATTCGTTGAAAAATTTCCTGTACGAAAATCAGAATTTTGCTCTTTTTCAAAAATTTCCCGTACTAGCTCGGAGTTGGTTAAAATTTGAAAATTCCCGGTTCTAAGTCAGAATTATTATTATTCGGGGTAAATTCCAATTCCAACTATTAAATTGTAAAAGATTGAAAATTCCCTGCTACAAATAAAAATTAAATAGATTTGATTTTAAATAGTTTTTTAAAAATCCTTAAAACTCTTCGAAATTTTATTTCAAGATTTTGAAACACCTACATTTTATTTCAAATTTTTTCAAATTTTAAAATATTATGAAAAGTTTTGCATAGCTTCTAAATATATTTTTAAATTATTCGAATTTCAAATAATCTTTCAGAATAAAAATTCTTTTTCAACTTTCCTAGCAACCATAAGAAATGTTATTATTCTTTTGAAGCCTGTTAAAATTCTTAAAAAGCTTCTAAATTTTTTGTTCAAAATCTGCCAAAATGTACATTTTGTTTTAAATTAAATTTTTTCAAATCTTCTAAATATCTGTTATTGAATATTTAAGACTGAAATTTAATACAAGTTTTAAATATAAATATATTATTTTGAAATTATTTTAAAATTCAAAATAATTGATAAAGTTTCAATAGGGCGTTTATACTTGTTTAGGACTTTCCAATTGAAACAGTTTAATGTTTACGGTTAGAAATTGGAATTTCTAAAATTGTGAACTGATCCCGAATGGTTTTGTACAATCAATTATTATCTTTTTTTTTAATCTGAAAGTAAAATTCAATTTTAAAATGCATTAACTAATTTATATTCACAGTTAAAAACTCCAGAATTTTGCAATTGATTTCAAATTAAAGATATTTTCGAAGGGTTTCAGAGATAGTATGGGGTCTTTAAACATTCAGAGGAATCTTACAAAGAATAAAACGATTTGAAGGAATATCGAGAGATTTCAAAGAATTTAGAACACTTAAGTGTATTTTAAGACTCCAAGAATTTTAAATAGATTTCAATCAATTAATGCATTTCAAAAGATTTCAAAGATATTGTGGTATTTTTACAGATTCCGAGGAATTTTAAAGAGATTTTAAACATTTCAAGGAATATTAAAAGATTTCAAATAATTTGAAATATTTAAGAGTATTATAAAATTCCAAAAATTTGTAATCGAATTCAAATTAAAGAAATTTTCAAGAATTTCAAAGATTTTATGGGGGGTTTAAACATTCCGTGGAATCTTACAGAGAATAAAACGATTTGAAGGAATATCAAAAGATTTCAAAGAATATCGAAAGATTTCAAAGGATTTAGAATAGTTCAGCGTATTTTAAGACTCCAGAGATTTTAATTAGATTTCAATCAATTAAAGAATTTTTAAAGAATTTGAAAGATTTCATGGTATTTTGAAAGATTCCGAGGAATTTTAAAGAAATTTTAGACATTCCAAGCGATATTAAAAGATTTCAAATAATTTGAAATATTTTAGGGTGTTTTAAAAGTCCAATATTTTTTCACTGAATTCAATAATTTGGAGGGGTTTTAAAGGATTTCAAAGATTTTGTGCTATTTTAAAAGATTTCAAAGAATCTTACTGAGAATAAAAAGATTTTTAGGGGTATCAAAATATTTCAAAGAAATCATAATAGTGAAGTGTATTTTAAAACTACAAAATTTTCAATCGATTTCAAATTCAAGGCATATCCAAGGAACTCAATGGTTTTATGGTATTTTTAAAGATTCCGAGGAATCTTAAAGACAATAAAAAGATTTGAAGGGATGTCAAAAGATTCCAAAGAATTGAAAATAGTTGAGGGTGTTTTGAATGTCCAATACTTTTCAATCGATTTCAATAATTTAGAGGTATTTTAAAACTTTTCAAATATGCCATGGTATTTTTAAAGATTCCAAGAAATTTTAAAAGAACTTAAAAGATTTTAAGAAATATCAAAAGAGTTAAAAGAATTGAAAATAGTTAAGGATATTTTAAGACTCCAAGGATTTTTTAATTGATTTTAATAATTTTGCGGAATTTTAAAGGATTTTAAAGATGCCATGGATTTTTGTAAATTACAAGACATTTTAGAGTTGTAAAAGATTTGAAGGGATATCAAAAGATTTGAATCACTTGGAGTTATTTTAAAGGATTTAAAAAATATCATGGTTCATTTCATTTTTGAAAATAACAAAAATGTAAAATAGTTAAATGTAATTTAGGAATCCAAGGATTTTTCAATAGACTGCAATAAACTCAATAACTTTAAAGGATTCCAAAAATTTTGTAGTATTTTTGAAAATCCCGAGGAATTTTAAAGAGATTTCAAAGATTTCAAGGGATATCAAAAACATTTCAAAAAATTTGAACTATACGAGGGTGTCTTAAAAGTCCAATATTTTTCAATCAATTTCAATAATTTTGGAGGTATTTCAGAATATTTCAAATATGTCATGGTATTTTCAAAGCTTCCAAGAAATTTTAAAGAGATTTAAAAGATTTGAAGGGATATCAAAATATTTCAAAGAATTTGAAATATTTAAAGGTACTTTAAAACTCCAAGATTTTTCAATCGATTTCAAATTATAGGCATTTTGAAGGATTTCAAAGATTTTATGGTATGTTTAAAGATCCAAGGAATAATAAAGTTAATAAAAATATTTGAAGCAGATTTGAAAGATTTTAAGGGTATGAAAAGATTTCTAAGAATTTGAAATATTTTAGGGTATTTATAAACTCCAGAATTTCTGAATGAATTTCAAATTAAAGGCATTTTAAAGGATTTCAAATGTTTAATGGAATTTTTAAAGATCTCCGAGGAATTTTTAAGAGATTTCAAGAGATATCTAAAGATTTCTGAGAATTTTAAATATGTAACGGTATTTTAAAACTCCAAGGTTTTTCAATCGATTTCAAATTATAGGCTTTTTGAAAGATTTCAAAGATTTTAAGGGATACAAAAAGATTTTAAAGAATTTAAAATTGTTAAGGGTATTTTAAGGCCCCAACGATTTTTTAATAAATTGAAGGTCTTTGAAAGATTTCAAAGATTCTGTGGTATTTTCATAGATTTTTAGAAATTTTAAAGAGATTTTAAAGATTTCAATGGATATCCAAAGATTTTGAAATATTGGGAAATATTTTTTAAGTCCAAGACTTTTCAATCGATTTCAATAATTTGAAGGTATTTTAAAAGATTTAGAAGATTTCGTTAGATTTTTAAAGATTTCAAGGAAATTCAAAACGATTTAAAAGATTTAGATGGAAATCAAAAGGTTTCAACGAAATTTAAATATCTGACGGTATTTTAAAAGACTTCAAGGAATTTGAATAGATTTCAATAAATTTAAGGATTTTAAAGGATTTCAAAGATTTCAATGAATATAAAAAAGTATAAAAATGTGCAAAATTTAAGGGTATTTTAAAACTCCAAGCTTTTTCAATCGATTTAAAATAAAAGACGTTTCCAAGGATTTCAAATCTTTTTTGGGGCTTTTAAACATTCCGAGAAATCTTACAGAGAATAACACGATTTTAATGAATATCAAAAGATTTCAAAGAATTTAGAATAGTTAAGGGTATTTTAAGACTCGAGAGATTTTGAGTAGATTTGAATGAATTATAGGATTTTAAAGGATTTCAAAGATTTTGTAGTATTTTTAAAGCTTCTGAGGAATTTTAAAGAGATTTTTAATATTTCAAGGGATACCAAAAGATTTCAAATCATTTAAAATATTGAAGCATGTTTTAAAAGTCCAATATTTTCAATTGATTTCAATAATTTGGAGGCATTTCAGAGGATTTCAAAGACTTAATGGTATTTTAAAAAATTCCAAGAAATTTTAAGAAGATTTAAAAGGTTTTAAGGGATATTAAAAGATTTAAAAGAATTAAAAATATTTGAAGGCATTTTCCAAGACTCCAAGGATTTTTAATAGATTTCAATACATTGAAAGACTATGAAGGATTTCGAAAATTTTGTGGTACTTTTAAAGATTCCTAAGAACAGTAAAGAGATTTCAAAGATTTTATGGTATTTTTGAAAATTCCGAGGAATTTTAATGAGATTTCAAGGGATATCAAAAGCTTTCGAAGAATTTGAAATATCTAAGGATATTTTGAAACTCCAAGATTTTTCAATCGATTTTAAATTAAAGATATTTACAAGGGTTTCAAAGATTGTATGGGGGTTTGAAACATACCGAGGAATCTTACAGAGTATAAAACGATTTTAAGGAATATCGAAAGATTTCAAAGAATTTAGAATAGTTAAGTGTATTTTAAGACTCCAGGTATTTTAAGTAGATTTCAATAAATTCAAGAATTTAAAAGAATTTCAAAGATTTCATGGTATTTTTAAAGATTCCGAGGAATTTAAAGAGGTTTTGTTCATTTCAAACGATATTAAAAGATTTCAAATAATTTGAAATATTTTAGGGCGCTTTAAAACTCCAAGATTTTTTATTGATTTCAATAATTTGGAGAGGTTTTAAAGGATTTCAAAGACTTCATGGTATTTTTGAATATTCCAAGGAATATCAAAACGATTTCAAAGATTTCGAGGGTTATCAAAAGATTTCAAAGAATTTTAAATATTTGGCGGTATTTTAAAAGACATCAAGGAATTTTAAAAGATTTCAATTAATTGAAGGGCAGGGAAGTATTGTAAAAGATTTCAAATATGTCATGGTATTTTGAAAGATTCCAAGAAATATAAAAAAGATTTCAAATTAAAGGTATTTCCAATAAGGAACTTAATGGTACTATTTAACGTTTTACTCGTCAGGCAATAAATATAAATATTGAAATATTTTGTTCACAAATTAATTTTGGTGTGTTGAAAATAAATTTTTTTATGCGAGAATTAATTTTTTTTTCTTAAGGTCAAAAGTTTCTATTATTTAAAATCAAAAATCTTTTATTGTTGTTAAAATATCAACGACTATATATACATATTTTAAAAATATTATTTTTTTATTGAAAATTTATCTACATCGATGAAAGTTAAAGTTCTTTACTTAAAGATTTTTGATTTGAAAGAAAAAAAAATGTGAACCAAATTGTTGAATCTTCGAGGCAAAAAAACAAATTCTTTAAAACAGTTGACTTTTCTACCCGAAAATATGAATTTTCAACCAAACAGTTGATTTGCAACCAAAAAGTTAAACTTTGAACTAAAACCGATCTTTTGTTAACGAAAAATAAATATTACCTTTGCAGTGCAAAAAACTAATTTTTAACCCAGGAAAAATTAATTTTCAACAAAATATTTAGATTGTTAAACAAACAGATGCATCTTTAACTAAAAAATAATTAAGTTGCAACAAATCAGTTGAACGTTCAACCAAGAAAATCAATTTTCAATCCTGAAGATTAATTATCTACCAGAAAAAAAGGATTTACAACAAAATACATGCATTTTTCACCAAATAATTGAACTTTTATCAAAAAAGATTAAATTTAAACCAAAAATGAAATAGTTCAATTCTTGATTTAAAAAGTTATTTTTCAACAACAAAAAACAAACAAAATTTTCGTGCATACATTTGTAGTTCATTACAAGTTTACTTTTTCTCCTTCTTTTCGTTAAAAAACAATCGATTGTTCAATAATTGTTTAAATAATAAACTTCACTCTATTAATTGTGTGCATATCTTATTTATTTACTTTGTAAAAATTACTTCTAGAATATCTGTTTTCGAAATTAAATGAAAAAAAAAATTATCTGATTTTACATTGTTTATTTATTATTTTAAAAATGCTGTTATAGGGATCAGTTTTATAACGTTGTATCACATCATGTTAAGAATGCCAAAAGTTGAAAGGTTATTTTGTAAAATGAACTTTTTTCCACACCACCCTGAAGATAGAGTATTACTTCCAATAATCATGATGCCAATTTTCTTGCTTTTTATTTAATTTGAATGAATGCAATTTTCATTGGCTATTTTAAATGCTAAAAATAAGTGGGTGAAGCGTATTATTTAAACCATTTTTGAACAGTTGATTGTTTTTCAACAAAAAAAAAAAGGCAAAAAAGTGAACTTTTAATGAATTAGAAAATCATAAATGCCACCAAAATGCTCAAATACGGTCTAAATACATTTTTCAGTACACACAGAGCCTCCCGAATGGAAAGGGTAAAAGTTTTATGGTCATAACTCGTGACCTATATGAGCTAAAACATTGTACTTTTTTATTTTACGCAGAATTTAGTCATCTATAATTTTTTCTTTTGAAGTTTTTCTGTAGGGTGTGTACGAAACTAGCAGTTTTGAAAAACAGTTTTGGCTATTAATAGCTCAAAATAGCAAAAAAATTATGTTTTTTTAAAGAGGCATAAATCTTGATCTATGAAGACTAGACTAGAGGATTGTACTTTTTTTAGATTTACGTAGAATTTCCTGTCCTGCAATTTTTTATCTCATCCCACTTACGTAGCATCACTGAAAAGTAAAGTATTTCAAAAAAACTGAACACGAGTAATTTGCCCCGAAAAATAGGTCAAAAGCGGTCAACTTTGTGAGGCCATAACTTGTGATTTATTGTGGCTAGATTATTGTATTTTTTTAGAATTACTCGAAATTGAATCTACTTCAATTCAACCTTTGAAATTTTTTTTTCGTAAAATTAACAGGTTACAAAGTACAGATACAAACTTCAGAATTGAGTTTTTTCATTTTCCATAAAATCCGGGTTCTTTGAAGGGCCATAACTCGGCACCTATTGAAGATAGAATTTTTTTTTGCCCTCCATTTTTTTCAGAAATTCCTCTAGTTTAATTTTGATGTTGAACATTTTGCTCTAAAATAAAATGGGGCGGTTCTACGCAAACACGATTTTTGGAAATTTTTTCAGAAATATCTCCGGGACGCACGGGCGTTGTTTCTAGAAAACTTGGAACTAAGGTTCGTTTTTCACTCAACAGGTTTCTGTGGTGTCTAAAGTTCAATTCATAATAAATTTATGTACAATCATTGTGAGTTATTGTTCATTTGCGAATTTCTGAAAATTACACTGAAAAAAAGGATTACTGGTACGAAATATTGCTTTGAATCAAAGAAATATTAACTGAAGACAAAAAAAATATATTTTACAGCAAATGAATGACTCATTGTTCCAAATGAATGTGCCATGAATTTTAATGAATATTTCTTTGAGATGGGGAAATATGAATTAAAGGAAAGATATATATTTTAAGTTTAAGCAAATATTTTGTAGGCTCAAAAAAAGATTTCCTCATAGGAAATTTCTGAATATTTAAATCACAAAAATATATCTCTTGAGTCATAAAAATATTTCTCTGGTCTAGACCATGCGCTAGTGCAATAAAGTAGTTAGTGCTTCAATTGTAGTACATATTTTCCTGAATAAGCAGCTGGATTCTTTTATTATTATTATTATTATTATTATTACACCATTAAGCCATTTCCCTTTCGGGGTAGGCGTGACTCACTCGGCAGGGGAAAGGAGTAGTGTGTGGATGGG
>NC_046661.1:82059382-82066652 GCF_010883055.1 Belonocnema kinseyi | reverse complement strand
ACTTTGTCCATTAGGAATTTCCCGCTTATTATGCGCATGAATCTCATGTCAATTGCGTTAATTTTACTCTTATCTTTTTCTTGATAAGTCCATGTCTCGCTATTTTAGCCTAAATTAAATTTATTATTGTTATTAATATACATATTTAATTCAAACAAATCACATAATTTAAAATCTTGATGAAGCTGAAACAGAAAAATTCGATGAAAAATCCACTCCCGACAGGAATTGAACTTTGGTCCATCGATTTACAGTCCACAGCGTTAACGACACTGCTAACGTGGCATGGAAATTTTAAAGCGGAAAACCGTATTTAAACCTCACCATAAACGCCAAAGGAATATTTCTTCAAATCAAAAGCATGGCTACTTCATTTAACAATATATTTCTTTAATCTAAAGACGTATGCAATTGAAACAAATGACGCCAAATTATAAAATTTTTGATTACAGAAAAATGATTACATCGTGGAAACAAATGTTTATTTGTCATGAATAATTTAATTCTAGTAATTGAATAAAATATTTTCTTCCACAGAAGAAATAAGAATTTTCGTAAAGACAATACCTTGTTCATCTAAATAAATGCTCCATTGCTATAAATGCATGAGTCCTTTGTGACAAAAAAATATATACTGTAATTAATTAATATTATTTTGAATTAAATGATTATTTCTTCGATTTAAATAAATCTAAATTCTTGATTCAAGTACGGAAAAATTATTGATTCATATCTGTCCAGAATCAGTTCAAAGAATCAAACTCTTTGAATCAAATATATATTTCTTTGAACGACTAATCATATTTCAACGAATCTAGACCTTTTGAATTAAGAAAATCATTTTCTTAAATGTAAGAAATATGTATTTCAATTAAGAAAATATAGCCAAAGAATTAATTTTTTTAGATCAACAAAAGATATATACCTGGTTTAAATAAAAATTACTTCTGTTAAAGACTATTTGCTTGATGCTAAGAAATAGGATTCAAGTAAATGAATTTACTTGGTACAAATCGTAACAAAATCTCTCGACCCCTCCCCCCTCCCCCTGGAGCTGTTACGTAATTTAAGTACGGTCCTTTAAACCAAAAGACTATTAATCAATCCTTCTTAAATCTCATCTGCAATTGCAAAGTTGGTTAAATTCCGAATTGACACTGCTAATTATTGGCGTAATTATTTTCCAAGAACCTAGCCGACTTGAGCCACCGGAAGTGAAGGCCGGCCGCAACGGAAACGGTCGAGACTTTGCGAAACGATTTCGCGCGAAAGTAACGACTCGATACCAGTCGTATCAGCGTTGCATGGTATGCTCGACTTGCGTTTCTCATACTAGCCGTATTTACATATACATTTAAATTCACATTTCTAAATTAATTTAGTTTTTATATTGTATACACTAACACTCGCATGTTGCAATAATAATTTCCCAGAATCACCATTATAATGGGATATTCCTGGTTTATGATGGAAACCGAGACGCCAATTCTGCATTTTGCACCTCCAGTCCACGTCGCGATCAGTTTGTCTATGTCAGCCGTTTTCACTCCTTCTCTTATTTATTAATTATGTGATCAAGTTTTCACTTTTGGTTTAGTTGAAAAATTTCAAAAAGAAAATGAAGTTTTAGTCTTTGTAAAAGTCGATAAGGACAATTTAACGGCCGCAGCTAATAGAGATGCACTGTTAGAAATTTCTTTTGGAATTTGCAGAAACCGTTTCTAAAGTTTCCTAAACTGTAACAGAAACTTCAGCAACGGTAACTGCATAAAACTCACGTCACATATTTCAGAAAATTCTGTTACAGTTTAGGATTTTTCAGTTACTGAAACTGAGAACTTCAAGATGTTGAAAAATTTTTTTCGGTTCATTAATTTTAATATAAAACATGTAGTCCATAATTGTCCTGAAAATAAAAAAATAGCAAGAAAATATGAGTCAAGTTCATACACATAAGACTTCTTATGTATCTATGTTATAATACACGTACACTCATTGTATCAAGTATATAATCAAAGACAATCTTTAATTATACGAATTTTGTTGACATTTGATTATTTGAGTATATTATATAACATAGTTCTTCACGTAAAATCTTCGATCGTTTATATATTCTTACTATAATTTTTATTTTCAAGACAAATATATACTGTAAATTTATATTAAAATTATTTAACCATACAATGTTGTCTCTATACATTAAGTGTTTGGAGAAATTTATGCACAAAATTTATATTATATGTTATTTTATTTCTTATAAATAATATTGGTATGTAATTTCTTCTCAAAAAATTGAATCTTCCAAAAAAATTAATTTGTAAAAAATGGTTAAACCTTTAACTAAAGAAACGAGTTTTCAGCTAAAATATAAATGTTGCACTCAAACAGATGAATTTTTTAATCAAAAATACAAATTTAAAAAAAAATAGAATTTTCATCCGAAAAACGATTTTGTTAAATTTTCAACATCAAAAGTTAAGTTTGAATCAAGAAGTAAATTTTCTGCGAAGATTATATTTGAATATTTAACAACAAAAAAACGATGTTTTAACGAAACAGTTGAATTTTTAATAAAATGGATACATTTTTTGAAAAAATGGTTGAATTTTTATGCAAACAGTTGCACTTTTATCCAAGAAAAATGTAATTTCTACTAAAATAGATAAATTTTTGAATACAAAAAAAATTAAAAAAAAAAAAGTTCAATTTTCATCCAAACAAGATTTTTCTTTGACTTTACATAAAAAATATGAGTTTTAAGGAAAAACTTTTCTATGAGAATAGTTTCCTTTTCTACCTAAAAATATAAATAATCAAAATTATTGAATTTTAAACTAAACCGTTGCATTTGTATTAAAGAAATATGCGATTTCTAGTCAAATAGATGATTTAAAAAAATAAAAAGACAACATTTCGAAAAATGTGGAATTTTCAACCAAAAAAGATTTCATTTCGACTTTAAAGAATAAAAAAAAAGTTTTGAAAAATACGCCAGTTTTCTACAAAAATAGTTAAATTTTCAACGTAAAATGAAGGATTTTCCACACAAAAATTTAATTTTCACCCGAAAAGAATGTTTTTTCAACGAAGTTGTTGAATTTTCAAACAAATTGTAAAATTTATAACTGAAAGGGAATTTTGACCAATTTTTCATTTTCCTTGAACATATTAATATTCAAAGACCAATGAAATTCCTTGACTTAAAAAAAAGTTGTTAGCTAGATTTGTTTTTTACTCACCCCAGGTTTTTTGGCGTGTGATGTTCAAAAAATTATGTACATGAAAAAAGCACCCCCATTTCTTAAGAAATCATAATAAAATATCTCGAACCCGTAAATTATTACTGATACTGAACCACCATGCTTTGTCTGCTAGCCGGTCGCGCACGAGAAGCGAAGAGTGCGCATTTATTTCCGTTACGAGAACTTAAATATTTCTGTTACCATTTAGGAATTTTAAGAAACTATTTGCAATTTTCAGAAACTGGTTCTGAAGTTAAATGAAAATGTAGTAATTTTATTATAAATGTTAGTGAATTTCGTTTATAGCAACCTAATTTCGTAAATTTCAGTTACTTTAGTATCGCAAATATGGCGGAATTTTCCGAACATTTCTAACAGTGTATATCAACTTTTTTCTCTAGATTCAATTTTTTGAAGTCATATCAAAAAAGTCTTTTTGATATCACATTTGAAGCATTGTAGAATGTACAAAAAATTATGACAAACGTATGGCGTAAAATTATAAATAGTTATAAATAAACAAATTTCTAAAATCGCTCTTTTTTACGAAAGAATTCATTTTTGATCGATGTATTGAATAAATTAGAATAAAACTAGTTATTCTCGGATTTTTGGGGTCGCTGATTCTGAATCCGGAGCCAGATTTGCAAAATTTAAAATGGCGTATCCATTATGGCAGACAAGTTTTCAAAAAAATATTGGATTTTCATGAGACTTGGAGTCTGCGGGTTTTTGGGGTCTCGGATCCAAAATAGTAGACAAACTTTAAAACCAGTCCGCCATATTGAATCTTCCATCTTCAATTTTGAAAATCGGGCTCAGTACTCGTAATCAGAGACCACACAGGCCCCGATTAACATGTTTGAGGAAAATACAATAAATTTTTAAAAATTTGACCGCCATTTTTGATTCACCATTTTGAATTTTTTAAATCTGACTTCTGATTCGTGATCAGTGACCCCGAAAGTAATCTTTTTGGTTACAAATTTTGATCATTTGGTTGAAAATTTAAACATTTTCTTGAAAAGAACTCCGTTTGGGTTGCAAATTCAACTGTATTCTTAAAAATTCGCATTTTTCGGGTAAATATTCAGCTCTTTTCGTAAAACATTAACCTTTTATTAAAAATTAATATTTTGGTGCTGATAAGTCAACTGAAATCTTTTTTTTTAAAAACTACTTTTTTCTGAAAATTTGTCATGTTGATTTAAAAGTTGATCTTTTTTTAGTAGAAATAGTGCAACTTCAATGTTTTCGGATAAAAATTAAAATCACTTATTTTAAATTTGTCTTTTTGATTAAAAAATGTACCTGTTTTTATAAAATTTTCATTTTTATTTGACAAAAACGCAACTGTTTGGTTCAAAATTTAAAACTCTTGCTAAAAAGTCAATTATTTAGCAGAAAATTAATTTCTTATTTACAATTATTATTTCGGTGTTAAAAGTAAACTGGAATCTTCTTTGGATAAAAATTTACATCTTTCTTCGATGAAAATGCAGCTGTTTGTTCAAGAATTTAACTATTTTGTAGAAACGTCATAATTTTTGGTTGAAAATTGTATTATTTGTTGAAAATTTTACTATTTCATAGAAAATTTACCTTTTCTTAAAAACCTATATTTTGGCGTTGCAAACTTAAATAAAATCTTTTCTTTACTAAAACTTCATCTTAAAATTTTTTTTTTTTTTAAATTAAAAACTCATCTGTTTTAGTGCAAATTTCATCTTTATTGGATAAAAATGCAGCTTTTTGGTAGAGAATTCAAATCTTTTTTTTTAATTCGTCCTTTTTAGTTAAAAAAAATTTGTCTTTTTGGATTGAAACTTCAATTGTTTTCGTAGAAAATTATTTTGTGTTCAAAATTAGCCATTTTAATCTTGAAAAATGAACTGGAATCTTGGTGGAATTTGGTGTTGAAAAATGAAATAAAATCTTCTCGTAATGAAATTTCAACTTGAAAAAAATGCATTTTTTAAATTTAAAACTCCCCTGTTTTAGTGAAAATTTCATCTTTCTTGGATAAAAATGCAGCTACTTGGTAAAGAATTAAGAACTAAGTGACATTCTTCAATTTAGAAAAGAAAATTTAAGTCAATTAAAATCTACATTAGTGTTGAATTTTTCAATCAAATTATGAATCATCTACTGGGATAGTGAAATTTTAAACCCAACAGATGAATTTTCAACTTAAATTATGAATATTTATGTGAAAGGCTTGCATTTTTAACCAAAAAGATGCACTTTTAGACAATAATTTTACGAAATAGTTGAATTTTCAATGAAAGCTCCTAGGAGACAAATTTTTAATCGATAATTGAATTTTGAACATAAAAATAAATCAATTTTCTACATAAAATAGAATAGTTAGGTACATTTTTACTAAAAAAATTAATTTTCATCTTAACTGATGAATTTTCCACTGAAATGATGACTCTTTAGATTTACTAGTTGAATTTTAAACAAAAAACTGAGTTTTCGACTAAAACAATGAATCTTCTTATGAAATATTTGAACTTCAACCAAAAAATACTAGTTTTTACTAAAAAGATCATTTTCAACCAAAAATTGAATAAATAGATTTTTAATCGAAAAAAGGAATCTTAGAAAAATGAATTATCAAATAAAATTATGGAAAATTCAACTGAAATAGTATTTTCGTTTTAAGAGAAACATTATTTTGAACCAAAAAAAGAAACAAATTTGCAATAAAATAGGTCATTTTTCAACCAAAGAAATGCATTTTTAATTAATATGATAAATATTCACAAACAAAATCAATTTTCACCAAAAAAATTTCTTTTTCAACCGAGAAAATTTATTACTAATCTGAAAAATTAATTTCCAACTAAAATAATGAATATTTAACTGGAATACTTGAATTTTCAACTAGACGAGGTCAATTTTCAACTCAAAGTGCAACGGTTAAATTTTCAGTAAAAAAAGTAAACCTTTAACCAAACTGATAAATTTTCAACTACTGGAATATTTGAATTTTATACATACCAAAAAGATGAATTTTCAAACAATAAGGTTAATTTTCTACAAAAAGATAAATTTTCCACAAATTACATGAGTTTAAAAAAAAAGAGTGAAATTTATAAATAAAAAATATGAACAAAAAATAAAATAGTTGAATTTTACGTTAAAAAAATTAATTCATAAAAAAAGTAATTTTTCAACCAAAGAAGTAAATTTTAAAATAAAATTATGAATATTAAACTGGAATACTAATTGGAACACGAAGATTAACTGGAATAGTTGAATTTTAAATCTAGTTGAAGTTTCAATCTTTAACTGGAATAGTTGAATTTTATACCTACTAATTTTCATCCAACAAGGTAAAGTTTCAACTAAAAATAGAAAAACTGAATTTTCTGTAAAAAACCAATTACCTAAAAAACGGATTTCCCAAAAATAGTTAAAAAAATAGTAAATTCCCAAAGAAAAATTTAAAAAAAAAATTATATTACTATTTACAAATATTTCCTCTTCAAAATACTACTTCTACTCTAAAAACTACTTAAATTACTCTCTTTTTTATAAAATTTGGAAGAAGGAACTTTTAAATTGTTCTAGATCCCATTTTTAATTCTTTAAAAAATTCCCATTCCATGTTAAAAATTCCCTGTTCCGAGTAAATTATATTTCTTTACGGAAGCTCCGTCCTAAAATAAAAACGAAAATTATTTTCACTCATACTGTAAATAAAGTAGAAGTCACTTTTCCAAATTAAGAAAAAATATTAAAATAATGAAAAATTTAATTTTTCTAAGATCAGAAGTAAATTCCCGTTTTTTTATTGTATTCCCGGTCATTTTCCGGCCAAGTCACCAACCTGTCTTTATTTATTTAATGACATTATTACTTAACGCATTCATGACACGTACGAGGGTAGTTCAATAAGTCCTTAGAATGACCAACACATGGCGCGCGAATCGCTCCAAATCATCTGTTTTCAGTCAGCACCACTCCTGACTAGATATATGGTGCAGTCACAGTCCACATCTTCTGAGTTTACGTGTTTT